>NC_134355.1:646387751-646420251 GCF_048569485.1 Anomaloglossus baeobatrachus | reverse complement strand
CCAACGAACCCCCTGTTTCCACCAGATTATGGATCACGTATGAACTCAAGGTGGAATTAACCCCCTGGAGTAGTTGAAACCCACTGAGACGTCCTACTATCCCCACTACTGTATATGATTTCACTTTAGCGTATTTTTTCTCTATTTTTACTGCGGGCGAGCTTACGAAACAACACAAGCATCTGCTCATTGATTTTGATGGATGGTCTCGTTAGCATTAGATACTTTTTTTCATATTTCAAGGCAAACGCAAGTGAGGGAGGGGGGAACGCCAGCATTAATCTTAATTCTCACATTTTGCAATTTTCCTATGCAAAAAAATAAATAAAATCTAACATAAGTGCAATCAGTAACAATAGAAGTGTTTGTAGATGCGCACAATCAAGTGGAGCCGGGGTGATTTGCATAGCTGGCATACGCTGTCAGCACTCATGTAATGGCCATTTAGCAAACAAGTTTCACATCAAATTGTAATAAATGACTTGAAGCAGGACATTAAGTCGGAGCTGTTGTATGAAATTGGCTTTAAACTATGCAGCCATAACTTTAACCAAAAATACGGAAATGTTTTTTGTTGTTTTTTTTTTTTTTATATAAAACACTCTAAACAATATTTTTCTACATTAATTCCAAAGTTGCAGCTGATGTGAAGACCACATTTATCAAAGAAGAAGATAGCACAAAGGGGAGAGGAGGAAGTCCAGCACCAGAGAGTCTTGCAAAAGGTAAGTAAAACATTCTTTATTGAAGCATTATTAAAATCCCCAAATTAAAAATTGGAAAAGCAACATGTCACCTTACGCGTTTCGGATCATACAAATATGGTCCTTATACATAGGTATAAATAACTTACCTATGAGTAAGGACCATATTTTTATAGTCTGAAACGCGTAAGTGACATGTTGCCTGTAATGCAGTCACTACTTACAGGTTGTACAAACAGAAAAGTAGTCAGGAAAGCTGTGGTCTGATAACAGGAGGGCACATATGGATACAATGAGTACACAGAGGCGTAGTCAGGTCCCAATCCATGCATGTAATAAATTCAGGGAGTAAACTGAGATGTGGTCAGGTAAAAGTCCGAGGTCAAAAGCCAAGAGGTCACAATAGGAACAGGGAGCGGACAGAGAGGAGTCAAACAACAGTCTGGGGTCAATAAAACAAAGATCAGAATACTAGCAGAAACACAGGTGAATAGCACAACAACAGAACCAGAATGTACTACTGGCAAAGTTCTGTAGGCGCATGCTCAGTAAAGAATCAGAGCAATTACCAGAAAGATGAAACACCAATACAATTAACCTGCCAGCTCAGTAGCCCAGGAAAACACAGCAGAGCATCTCCTAGTGTGCAAGATGCCTACACAGAGGAATTGTGACACTGCCAGCTCAGTAGTCCAGGAAAATACAGCAGAGCATCTCCTAGTGTGCAAGATGCTCTGCACAGAGAAATCATGACATTGCCTTTCCTTAGGCATTTTAATGATGCTTCAATAAAGATTTTTTTTACTTACCTTTTGCAAGACTCGCCATCGGTGCTGGAGTTCCTCTACTCCCCCTTGTACAAGTACTTTCTGAAGGAGAAGCTGACCCGGGATTCTTCCTTGCATCGGCTCTTTTATGGACAACATTAATATGGGCCTACGGCAGGCTGAATTTTTCGACTAAAGTAGGAAATTGTATAAAATCTCCTTAGTCCAGCTGATAATTGGGTCGTGTAAACAAATAATTCATCAGTCAATGAACCGCCAACCAATCAGCCTAGGAAAATGCTTTAGTGGTCCTAATGTTATCGTTTTTGGCAGCACATTTGTCTATTAAAAAAAGAGGATGTGCTGCCGACAATATGAAAACTGTATGGGAACCAATTGATGGTATAAAAGTTATTATTGGGGACTTTTGTATTTTTTTCTTATGGGGCTAATTACATACAGGCAGGTAGTTGTTAGTTACCTGCCTGTTCTGCCCGGCGCTGAAACTGCGGCTTCATTTGAGCCCAAGTCAACAGAGTAAAGGCTGCTTTACACCAGACAATCTATCGTGCGATAGATCGTCGGGGTCATGGTTTTTGTGATGCACATCCGGCATCGCTGGCGATGCCGACCTGTGAGACACCTCCTAGCGACGCAGTATCGCTCACAAATCGTGAGTCGGGTACTGCTCGCTAGGTTCCATAATATCGTTTAATTTAGTTGACCATCGTTTCCGTGGTAGCACACGCCGCTCCGTGTGACACCACGGGAACGATGAGCAGCTCACCTGCCTCCCGCGGCCGCCGCCGGCTCTATGTGGAAGGAAGGAGGTGGGTGGGATGTTTACGTCCCGCTCATCTCCGCCCCTCCGCTTCTATTGGCCGGCGGCCGTGTGACGTCGCTGTGACGCCGAACGTCCCTCCCACTCCAGGAAGTGGACGTTCGCCGCCCACAGCGAGGTCGCACGAGAGGTAAGTATGTGTGACGGGGGTTACTGACTTTGTGCGACACGGGCAGCGATTTGCCCGTGACGCAAAAAGGACGGGGGCGTGTACGATCGATTGTGAAATCGCACAATCGGTCGTACCGTGTAAAGCAGCCTTTACTCTTCCTCTCTTGACAAGATGTCACTGCCGATGTCATAATGATTGACATCTGGCTCCCCGCAGATAGGCAGCGTGGAGCAAGCTGTCAAACAGTGTAACATTGGCAGAGATACCCCATCAACAGAGAAGAGCAGAAAAGACTATGCTTTGTCGATGTGATGTAAACAGAAGCCACAGAAGCTCTGACAAGAGTGGTCCCTGACTGCTGTGATGCTGGCAGATATCGGCACCGGGAAGGACAGATTGGTAGTTAGCAATAGAGATGATTGAATATCACAAATATTCGGCAATATTCGGCTTCGCGAATAGGTCGCCGCTATGCGAATATTTGATGCGCAATGTAAGTCTATGGGAAGCCCGAATAGTTGCTATTCGGCAACTATTCGGGTTTCCCATAGACTTACATTGCGCCTCGAATATTTGCAAATAGTCAAATAGCGGCGACCTATTCGCCGAATATGGGCGTTGCCAAACATTTGAGGTATTTGATCATCCATAGTTAGCAACCGAATATAAATCTTCAAGCGGAAGCTGGCTAAACATATAACTTGGGTTATTTAGGAAAACCTGCACTCGCAGGGGGTTGGACCCGATGGCCCTTGTGGTCCCTTCCAACTCTACCATTCTATGATTCTATAAATACCTGCCTGCAAGGTCTTAAGAAAAAAAAATATACAAGAGTCTCGGATAACCCCTTTACCATCCGTCAATCTTCATACGGGTTTCATCAGTCTTTGTAAATGGTCTTAACTGAGCCTTGATATGTTGGCATTCGTTATGGGCAGAAGTCTTCCCATGTAGCCATGTTTACCCTTGTTTGGACAAATATGGTGTCTGCAAGATATAAGAGATGCGAATAAGTCACTTTGTCTCATCCAATGTTTTTAAATGCATGACTAAGGCAGCAAACTGAGTGTTTTCAGTGGGTGATGGAAAGTCTAAGGGGTACTTTGCACGCTGCGACATCACAAGCCGATGCTAGTGATGCCGAGCGTGATACTACCCGTCTCCGTCGCACATGCGATATCTTGTGATAGCTGCCGTAGCGAACATTATCGCTACGGCAGCTTCACACGCACTTACCTGCCCTGCGACGTTGCTCTGACCGGCGACCAGCCTCCTTCCTAAGGGGGCGGGTCGTGCGGCGTCACAGCGACGTCACACGGCAGGCGGCCAATAGAAGTGGAGGGGAGGAGATGAGCGGGACGTAAACATCCCGCCCACCTCCTTCCTTCCACATAGCCGGTGGAGGCAGGTAAGGAGATGTTCCTCGTTCCTGCGGCTTCACACACAGCGATGTGCGCTGCCGCAGGAACGAGGAACAACATCGTATCTCCTATTGGTGCGACATTATGAAAATGACCGACACTACACAGATCACCGATTTCCGACACTTTTGCGATCGTTTATCGGCGCATCTAGGCTTTACACGTTGCGACGTCGTTACCGGCGCCAGATGTGCGTCACTTTCGATTTGACCCCGACGATATTGCAGCAGCGATGTCGCAATGTGCAAAGTACCCCTAAGTTAAGGCTTTGGCGTTGGTGTATTTAGAGCCCATTTTGGAGCTCCAGACTAGTTCATTAATCAACCTATGTGTTCAATGTGCCAAGTATATAATAATTTGTGAAACAAGAGGTGACTTTTCGGGCTATAGTATAGTCTTTTCTCATGCTGGTGTGGACAGCAATTTAATAAACCGAACTGCCAGCACCGACCATTGAAGACACTGAAAATCTTGGAGCATGAGTAGTCTTTCAACTGGAAAAATTCCAACATAAGAATCCTCCGATGTTACTGAAGTCAAGACTCAAGTCCCCATATTTATAAAACTACAGAACTTTTCAACTAAATTTATCAATATATCTTTGATACCAATGAGAAATCTGAAAACGTTTGTATTGTAGATCCGAATGTCAAGACCGTAACGGCTAGTACAAAGGAACAAGCCGATGCCGCTGCACCCAGTGTCAAGACCGTAATGGCTAGTACAAAGGAACAAGCCGATGCCGCTGCACCCAG
Source organism: Anomaloglossus baeobatrachus (assembly GCF_048569485.1). Lineage (NCBI taxonomy): Eukaryota > Metazoa > Chordata > Amphibia > Anura > Aromobatidae > Anomaloglossus > Anomaloglossus baeobatrachus. The sequence goes on along the minus strand of NC_134355.1, from coordinate 646,415,651 downwards.
TGTCAAGACCGTAATGGCTAGTACAAAGGAACAAGCCGATGCCTCTGTATCGAGTGTCAAGATCGAATCCGTTAGTACAAAGAAAGAAGCCGATGCTTCTTTACCTTCAGATCCCAAAACAAGCTGATGATGGTAGGAATGACGTTTCCGACGAGTAGAAGTACCCAGGAGTGGAAGGCCAGTTTGGTATGATCTAAGATTTTTTTTTCTTATGATGTTATGCCTGAATTTAACCTGGAGCCTAGCTAAGAATTTTCCAAGCATAGAATAAAAGCTTTCCCAAAGGGTCTGACCGAATCCTAGACTACATCCTTCCTAATCGCTGTATTTCCTACAAGTCCTAAAGGACATAAATACAAAGTATGAGACTTGTCTACCTGCCTTAAGGAACTTGAAGAGTAGGATGGTGCTTTGTGAATTCGCAATAAATCTTTTTTTGCCGGGGATTTCTGCCGTATATGACATATTGGAGAATCTGTAGTGGAAATATCGAGGCCATCTCAGCTCCAGCCATAATAACATGAATCCTATCATTTCTCTGATATTAAGTCTGCACAGTGCAAGGGGCCACATGACATCAATAACCGGAGTTGGAGATCTGTGCACGAAATGAGCGATTTAACCTTCTCTTATCTCTTCTCAAGAAGGTGATTTCACTCTGTTAAAATTAAAGTATATCAAAGCTTGCAACTCAAGTAGACGGAGCGAGTAAAAGCTAAGTACATAAGGCAAAAAAGTGACATTATCCCGCGAGAAAATCAAATATTTGACTTTTCGAAATTTCAGAATGAGCGAAAAAAGGAGCAGTCCTGGCTACCTCAAAACATATACTTCATGTGCAAATTGGATGTAACTTGGAAAGTTTCTTGTTTTTACACTTTGCACCATTTATGAAAGTGAGACAACCCCTTTAATTAAATCCGTTAACTACTTTGTACAAGCCCCACACATTACAAACCCAGAATAAACACTTCAATCCCAACATCCAAAAACCTCACCTAAAACTATCTTCAGACGTGCCCATCCTTACCTTTCTTCTTTGCTTGTCTTAGCCCCTGTTTTTCAAAGATGAATACATGATACTCTGTTGGGAGTTGTTTACACTATATATGTCTACATATGATTACCTAGTGGTTGGGAAGTATATTTCGGAAGATCAAGGATTTTTTTGCTAACAAATTATTATTATTTATGATTATAGCGCCATTTATTCCATGGCGCTTTACAAGTGAAAAAGGCTATACGTACAACAATCATTAACAGTACAAAACAGACTGGCATAGGAGGATAGAGGACCCTGCCCGCGAGGGCTCACAGTCTACAGGGAATGGGTGATGGTACAATAGGTGAGGACAGAGCTGGTTGCGCAGTGGTCTACTGGACTGAGGGCTATTGTAGGTTGTAGGCTTGTTGGAAGAGGTGGGTCTTCAGGTTCCAAATCACAATATTTTAATATAAGGAATTGTAGACAGTAACAAAATGCGTCAAAAGGGGCGTGGCTTGAGCTTGATGGCAGGCGGACGCTTTCTCTAAGAGCTCCGCAGGCTGAGGCGGCAGATTACAAACTACAACCCATCAGGCACCTCCAAACATGCCTGGAAAGAAAGGCACAGACAAACCAAACAGACCACCAGCGCTGAGGAGCGGCAGCACAGCGGTGGATCACTTTTTCAGAAGTGGGAAGCTGTCCCCGGGTCCCAGGCCTGCTCCTGTCATGGCACCTTCGACCACGAGGCAGACGCTGGCAGCAGGAGGAATTAGCAGAGGACACGGTGTGGAAGCGGCGGGGGAGACTCACATCACAGAGGTACAGAGCGGTGTCAGTGCAGCGCTGACAGGATCAAGCTCTCCACGTGTTTTCCAGACACCAGCGGTGCAGGGGAATACAGGAGGAGAGCCCGCTGTGAGACATATACAGGAGGAGGGAGGAGGGGGAATTCCAACCTCACAGCAAAGATCAGGAGGTCAGGCTGATGCAGAGAACAGGAGCGTGGGTGCTGAGGGAATTAACCCTGTAAGCACAGACAGCATGAACTCTCAAGGGATATCAGGTTCCCAGGAAAACTCATCCCCAAACAATCAGGGGAAGCAAACTGGAGGCCAAATCACACATATAGTTAACCCTGGCTGTCTCTCTGCAGAAACAGATCGCATATTGCAATTACTGTCAGCTCTCCCTACCAAAAATGATCTAGACATACTAGTGACCAAAATGGAGGCGGCACATGAAAGGGCCCTGTCTATTGTGAAAGGGGACATTGACGCTCTGGATACACGCACAACAGCAGTGGAAAAAGACGTATTTACATTATTTGAAAGAGTTAACACACTGGAGCAAGATCTCTCCAATTCCAGAACACACCTGCAAAATGTCGCCATTCTATTAGATGATCAAGAGAATAGGGGAAGGCGAAATAATATCCGATTGAAAGGCATTCCAGAAGTGATAACAGCCAATGCCCTGCTCAAGTCTGTAACTCTAATATTCAACAAGGTGATGGGGGCTGCTGAGGATACCACCTATGTGATTGATAGGGTCCACAGAGTGTTCCGCCAAGGCCCGGGGGATACTGCCCAACCAAGAGATGTTCTGTGCAGACTACATTACTACACCGATAAAGAAGCCATACTGAGAAATGCATGGACCTATGGAACTGTCTCATATGAAGGGTCTGAAGTCAAGCTCTTTCCTGACATATCATCCAGAACCCTGTACATGAGACGCCAACTTATGCCAATTTTGCAAAAGATCAAAGATAAAGGAGCATCCTACAGATGGGGACATCCATTTCACCTAATAGTTCGCCACAAAGGGGACCAATTCCTGCTGAAGCGTCCGGAGGAAGTGGAAAGTCTCTTCCAATTTCTTGATACGCCTGCGGTGGAAATTCCTAACTGGCTACTGATGGACAGACCTGCCGGGTTACCCCAAAGAAAAAGAGGAAGTAGACGTCTGCCTGCGAGACATCAGAAAAGTTCCAGGGACTTCGTGCCGATCGGTTATTGTTCCCAGGAGGAGCCAGATTGATGACTCGGGTTTGATTATGGTTTTTTGTCTCATGGTGGGAGGAGCGGGAGATAGGCCATATTTTTAGGCCTGGTGTGGTCATCATAATATTGTATTAAGGTCTTGCGAAATGTCCTGAAGTATTCATGCTTTTCGCTCTCTTTTTTTTTTTTTCTTTTCTTCCCCCCCCCCTTCTCTCTCCCCCCCTCCTCTCCATGTGGGTTATAAGGACCCTTGAATTGTTAAGTTTTGAGGATAGTCTGGAAATTTTGGTAGTCATCTAAGTTCTGTGCCTCTCACCGCCCTGTCCCAGTATGGGGGGGTGAGATGTGGGTTTGTAGTTTAAAATAGCAATGTCATTTTTGCCTAGAGCCTGTTCAGCTTCTGCCCTTGGTCTTCCACGCACCCCAAGGGTGGTTCTCCCGTTAGGAGGGCACCAGGTCTCCGAAAGTTTCAGTGAGACTGTATAGTTTTAGAGTGTATAATTGTACTGGTCGTTCTTTTAGGCCAGCTGGTACGGTCTATAATTATATTTTGTCTAACTCTTAACGTACTCTTTCTCTAACTCATTATCCTTCTCTCCTTCTTGGTTTCTTTCTTTCTTCTGCGTTTTTTCTCTCTGTAGGGTCTGAACCCTTCTCTCTCCTTCCTGACTTTTCTGACCCCCTCTTCCCTTCCATCCCCTATCCCACTCTCTCATATCCCGTCCTCTCCCGTAGGGGGTACACCACAGTTCTTGACATAACTATGCACAGATCAGGGGTCTCGGAAGTGAAATATGGGACACTAAATGTAAAAGGACTACATAGCCCGGGTAAGAGGTCTATCCTGGCAAACTCGTTAAAAAAAAATGGGGTCCAAGTTGCCTTTCTGCAGGAAACGCATTTATGCAAACATAAACCATTCAAACTAACATCACGCTGGTTCCCTGAGGCATACCATAGCTTCTCACCAGACCCGAAGTCCCGAGGAACTAGCATCCTCATCGCTCGCGCAATTCCCTGGGAGTTCATGGACTCTCGCAGTGATGACATGGGCAGACTATTAATGGTGAAGGGCAGGATCGCCAGGCATATTTACACTCTGGTATCCATATACCTTCCCAATATAGGGCAGATTGACACCCTGGCGGGATTTCTGGAGTCAATGGAGGACTTCGTGGAGGGGACACTCATACTAGGGGGGGATCTCAATATTGCTCTAAACCCAGCGCAGGACACTTCGACAGGCACTTCGGCACATCCTACATCAGCTCTCCACAGGCTGCGGTGCATGTTACATGAACAGCAGCTTGTGGATACATGGAGACTTCTGCACCCGTCCGATAAAGACTACTCTTTCTATTCAAATGCACATGGAGTGTACTCCAGACTGGATTACTTTTTTGTGAAACACAAAGACCTTGAAAGGATCTCTAAAGCCCAGATAGACAACATAACCTTCTCTGACCACGCACTCTGCACAGTGTCGGTCTTGTTGCAGTCCCCGATTCCACAGCAGTGGCAGTGGAAGCTGAACACTTCCTTGCTGGAGGACCCGGGAAGCCTGCAGATGGTACAGAATTCTTTGACAGAATACTTTACAATGAATGCGGGTGGGGACATTTCACCAACAACGGTTTGGGAGGCTCACAAGTGCGTCATTAGGGGGGTGCTCATACAGCAAGGGGCAAGGAGAAAGAGGGAAAGGGAATTGGAGGTTAACAGGTTGCTCACACAGCTGAGGGATTTAGAGACACAACATAAGCAGATGCCCTCAGCAGAGTTGGGGGGATCCTTATTTAAAGTTCGGGATGAATTGCGGAAATTACTTAACAACAAGGCAAAGGGGGTCCTTAATAGATGCCGTAGACACTTCTATGAATACGGGAACAAGTGCAGCAGGACTTTAGCGAGAGCACTCAGACAACAACAGGCGACAACCTTTATATCAAAAATATCCCCATCACATCCCCAGGGTTCAATATTACACTCTTCGGTAGAAATAGCGGAGGCGTTCCAAAAATTCTATGAGTCCTTATATAATCTAGAGACAAATGACCCTGCGAAGTCAAAATCATCTTTTGAAAGAAAAATTTCAGAGTACCTCAGAGAAGCAAAAATGCCGAGGTTGGAAGATTCTGACATAGCTATGTTAGAAACTCCAATCTCAAAGCAAGAACTGGTGGACGCAATTACGTCATCAAAACCGGGAAAAGCCCCAGGGCCGGATGGCCTTCCCCTGATTTACTATAAAAAATTTACAGAGATGATATCTCCACACCTCCTGTCAGCATTAAATTCCAGGGCCTCGGAGGGCTCAACCCCTAATGCAGATTCGTTGAGAGCACATATTACGGTATTACCAAAAATAGGGAAAGATCCAACACAATGCGCCAGTTATCGCCCGATATCCCTGCTGAATGTGGACACAAAATTATTTGCCAAGATCTTAGCGAACAGGTTGGCTCCTTTTCTTTCTTCAATAATTCATCCAGATCAGGCGGGCTTCATGGCGGGCCGTGAGGCACGGGATAATACTGTTAAGGCCATTAATCTGATACATAAAGCTAAAATGGGGGGTCTACCGTCTATGCTTCTGTCAACAGATGCCGAAAAGGCTTTCGACAGAGTAGACTGGACCTTTATGGAAGCCACGCTCGGTTGTCTTGGGTTGGGACGCGGCATGATGAATTGGATCATGTCTTTATACTCGGTACCCTCGGCAAGAGTCCGGGTAAATGGGATTCTGTCCGACCCATTTAAAATATCTAACGGCACCCGGCAAGGATGCCCATTGTCTCCGCTAATCTTCATCCTGACGCTAGAACCCTTCCTCAGACATGTACGAGCCAATTCTGATATTACAGGCATTGGGGTTGGCCAGGCAACACATAAAGTAGCTGCATACGCGGATGATCTTCTGTTTTTCGTTTCGGCACCAAGGATTTCGCTCCCAAACTTAATGAGGGAGTTTCAGAAATTCTCCAGCCTATCAAACTTTAAGATAAATTTCACAAAATCTGAGGCGCTCAACATAAATCTTACTTTTAAAGAAGTGGAAGAGTTGAAAACATCGTTTAGTTTTCGATGGGCAGCCCAATCCCTAAATTACCTGGGGGTACGTCTGACCAGTGACTTGGGTCTACTTTACTCACAGAACTTCCCATCTCTGTTATCTAGTATCAGGAAAGACTGTGACAGATGGGGGAAATTATTATTCTCCTGGTTTGGCAGATGCCAGATATATAAAATGAATGTCCTACCCAGAATTCTTTACCTGTTACAGGCGCTCCCAATCAAAATACCATCTGGATTCTTCAAATCTCTGGAATCCATTCAGTCTTCGTTCATTTGGGGAGGTAAATCGGCACGCATAAAAAGAGCTATCTTACACAGGACCAAGGGGGGTGGGGGGATTGGGTTGCCAGATATAAGAAGATATCACTTAGCTGGGCATCTTACTAGAATGATTGACTGGTGCAGGAACGGGTCTCAGAAGGCGTGGGTACAGATAGAGCAGTCCTTTTCCCCAATACCCCTCAACAAATTACCGTGGGTACTCTCTGAGGTCCCTGCAAGATTGAAATCACATCCAACTATCGGACCAACCGTGACGCACTGCAATACTGGGAAGGTGCAATCGGAGTTGATACCCAGACACTCGAGCCTGACACCGATCTTGAGCCATCCTGCTTTTGAACCAGGTAGAACAGACACAGTATTTCAGGCATGGGTTCGGGGCGGGGTGGACCGGGTGGAAGACTTTGGGATTCGGGACAACTGGCCGCAGGTGGAGGGTTTGGGGGTTAGACAGGATCCCATCCCACTGGGTCTATGGAGATGCTTACAATTGACGCATTTTTTCAGTAGTCTCCCAGCTAGGACCCACTTTCAACGTCCTAAGACACAGTTTGAAAAATTGTGTATGGGTTCAGGCACAATACGACATTCGCTTTCAGTGGTTTATTCACTTTTGTCTTCGTCCCCTGACCAACAACTTCCCCCGTTTGCTTCACAATGGGAATGTGATTTGGGTATCCAGCTGACACCAATACAGTGGGAACGGATCTTCAGATTGGCACACACATCTTCCATCAGCTCCAGGTTCCAGGAGGCTAGCTATAAACTGTTATCCAGATGGTACAGAGTACCCTCCAGGTTACATGTCATGTTTCCAACAGTAGACCCCACATGTTGGAGATGTGGCACAGCAGAGGGTAACATTTTACATGTGTTTTGGGGGTGTGAGGCGATCCGGCCCTTCTGGAAGGGAGTGTCCGACATCATTCGCCAGGTTACTGGCAATGACGAGGAGCTGGGACCTGCTGCTGCCCTATTGCATCACTGTGGGGTCCCTGAAAAAACCTATAAGAATTCTTTGAGGAAATTCCTTATTATGGCTGCGAGAGTATGCATACCTGAAAGATGGAGGAGCACGACCCCTCCCACGTTGGTCCAATGGATCAATAAGGTCAATGACCTCATGTACATGGAGGATTTAACCTCCTCGCTGCATGATACATATGAGAAATTCTGGTCCACTTGGCGAGAATGGTTGGACTTCCAACATTCAGAGGAATATAGCGTCCTGGTGGGGGGCGATGTGGCTGCCGATGGAACCGCAGTTTGCAACACTTAGCTGAATTCCCCTCCCTACCCCCCCCCCCCCCCCCGATTTCCTCCCTCTCTCCCCCCCCCCTCTCTTCCCCTCCCCCTCCCATTTTTCTTCCTACTTTTCTATTCTTCTCACACTGATTGCCTAATAACTTCTCTTTCTTCTCTAGCCTTTCTATCTTTCTTGTTTCACATGTATTTGTGAGTCACCTTCGTTATCTGTTTTAATGTGAATCTGTATTAAAGCAAAACTGTGGTGGAACCTAGACTTATCAGGAACCCGGGAGGAGATATATGAAGGAACGTGATTCAGCAAGATACAAATATATATTTCCCGTTTGGCATCTTGTTAATGATATATGTATTGTAGTGCAAATTGGCCTGATTGGTCATAAGAACTGTATTATGTTATGTTGAAGGTTTTCACTTAAAAATAAAGAATTTAAAAAAAAAAAAAATGCGTCAAAATGTTTGACAGGACACATCTGTATCATCAGTGTATAGCATAACGGTTAATCAAACACTTTGGGAATTGGGAAGAAGGATTGGACTTCCACTAAAATCCAGGCCACGAAACCTAAAGTCTAGCAGTCAGTAATCTGCACTAACACAAAGGTGAAGCAGTGACGTTTTGCATCAAGAACAAGACCACAATAGAGTTCACCCCATCCAACTGACACTGACAAGGACTAGAACTTCAGACAAACATGATGGAACTTATTCGTGAAGACCACCATTTTGCACACCAGCCTTGACAAAGAGTCTATTGGCTGTGTGCCATCATCAGACGTGCCCTCAGTACAAGCACCGCCAGTAGTCATGAACTGAAGTACATTTCTGTCTTAATTTACACAACTCCAATGGGCAAAGTATCCTGAAAGCTCACACCTATTGGTGATACACTAATGGCTCCGAGCCTCTTGACACATTAAGCATAAACTGCTTTTGACAGAGTATCCTACAATCATACGTTAAGCCAAGAGCAATGGTAAAGGAGAAAACGTCCGTAAATCTTCTCCTGTTTCTGATATATGGTACATATGAATCTATCTATGTAACTATTAGGGGGGGATTTGATCGACTCCAAACTTACTCTACATCAAGACAATGACCCCAAACATAAAGACAATGTCATTAAGAAGTGTAGAGAAGAACGAGAAGTCAGGGAAGTGATGATCCGGCCCCCACAGAGCCCTCATCTCAACCTCATCCCGTCTGTCTGGGATTAAATGAAGAGACAGAAGGATTTGCGCAAAGTTCACACACAGAAGATTTGTGGTTAGTTCTCCAATATATTTGGAACAACCTCCCTGCCTAGTTCCTTCAACGTTCTCTACGCTCTGCAAATGACTTTCGACTAACATAACATAACATAATTCGAACCTCCCACTCCCGGATCCAAGATTTATTCCGAGCTGCACCAATCCTCTATCCTCAATCCTCAATCCTATTACATATATATTTATATGTATATATATATATATATATATATATATATATATATATATATATATATATATATATATATATATATATATATATATATATATCTAAAAAAATATATATATACATATATATGTATACATATATATGTATATATATCTAGTACATATATATATTTATATGTGTATATATCTATATTTATATATATATATATATATATAAAAAAAAAAATATATATATATATATAATGTGGGAATTTGCTCAGGTTGGCATATATATAAAGACCACGGTGGCACATTTGCTTTGCAATGCTAAGGTTAGAAACATCTGCAACGATCTTGCATGCTCTTCCTTGGTTTGCATGGATTTCCTTTGGGTACCTCGGTTTCCTCCCCAAATTAATGGTGCAACATAAGTGCGTAAAATATTGTAGAAGACACTTGGTGGTCACCATATGCCAGACCCCAAAAAATTATTTTAGAATCTTCGGTATTTTAAATGTAACTTTATTTTATAAAAGAAAAAAAAAGAAACCACAAACTTCTAGTTCTCGCTCTTAAAACTTCTTTTATTTTATTTTTTTTTTCTTCCGTCAGGGAAGTAGTAAAGGTTTATCATCACCACCCGGGAACTGTCCATGTCTTTCATCTTAACATTCAGAGCCATCCAGAACACTATATCCTTTGAAATCAAAAACTCATAAATGTATCAGTCAGAAGAATCCCTGTACCTTGCAGTTAATGCCATTTCTATAGCAGCGTGTCACTCAGAGGGTGCAGGGCTGTGGGGAAGCATAATAACAGGCAGTTTGCAGCCGCTTGGTCACTCCGTTGGCTTCGCCATGAATTTTATAAGCTCTGTTCTTTCAGGACCGCAGACGAATCCTAGCGATGGTGACCTTTTTGTTAAGTAGAAGACACAAAAGATGGGATAAAAAAAAAGGGCAGCACTGAAAATGGAGCCACCTCAACTATTTCATAATAAATCTACAAATTTCATCATTGAATCTTCAGTTTTTTGGGAAGGAAGAAAAAAATATTGCAGAACATATATATATGCCATAAGTATACTAAGGGGCAAGGACGGGGGCCATTATTATAGAAAGAGGCCAGGACAGGGGCAATTAATATAGGAAGGGGCCAGGACAGGGCCATTAATTTGGAAAGGGGCAAGGACAGGGGCCATTATTATAGGAAGGAGCCAGGACAGGGCCATTATTATAGGAGGGGGCCATTAATATAGGAATTGGCCAGGATGGGGCCATTAGTATTAAAAGGGGCCAGGATGGGGGCCATTATTATAGGAAGGAGCCAGGACAGGGCCATTATAATAAGAAGGGGGTAAGACAGGAGCCATTATTATAGGAAGAAGCCAAGACAGGGACATTATTATAGAAGAGGCTAGGACAGAAGGCCATTATTATAATCAGGGGCCAGTACGGAGGGCTTTATTATAGGAAGGGGCCAGGATAGGGGCCATTAATATAGGAAGGGGTCAGAACAGGGGCCATTATTATAGGAAGGGGTGGGACATGGGTCAATTAATATAGGAAGGGGCGTTGATGGGGGCCATTATTATAGGAATGAGCCAAAACAGGGCTATTATTATACGGAGGAGTGTGACATTGGGCCAATTAATATAGAAAGGGACCAGGATGTGGGTCATTATTATAGGAAGGAGCCAAGACAGGGCCATTATTATAGAGGAAGTGAAGATGGGAGGCCATTATTACAGGAGCCAGGATAGGGACGATTAATAAAGGAAGGGCCCATGTTTGGAGCAAATAATATAGAAAGAGACCAGGATTGGGGCCATTATTATAGAAAGGGCTCAGGATGGAGGCCATTATTATAGGAAGGGGCCAGGATGGGGGACACTGTTACATGAATTGACCAGAATGTGTAAATTAGTAAACAATGAAGACCAATATGAGGGATATTAATAAACGATTGGGCCAGACGGGGGGATATTATTAAAGAATGAGGTCCAGGATGGAGAACAATATTACAAGATTGGGCCAGGACAGGGGACATTACCACAGAACAGAGGACATTACTAAAGGAAGGGACCAGAAAGGGGAACATTGTTATAGGAATGGGCCAGGATGGGGGCCATTAATAAAAAAATGGCCCAGGAAGGTCCGGGACCTTTATTATAGAAGGGGCTCAGGATGGCCAAATGTATGCCCTAGTAGGCCACTCAGTGGTTGTAATGTGAGTTGAAATCTGACAAGGATTTTGCTAGCATGTAGGGAGGGATTTTATATATTGAATTATTAAATTGGTATCTTCAGTAACTACAGTCCTTTAAGCAATAGCTAGGAAATATTTATGCTATACGTGTCTATACATGACCATCCATGGACACCTGTTGACGATTTTTCTTGCACGTGGTACTGAATTTGTATCATGAGTGACCGGAGAAAAAAACAACAGCTCTGGAGCACAAACTGCAGCTTAATCAAGTGAAATAATATAAAGGTTAAGAGAAAAGTAAAAAAATAAGCATCACCAAACAGCTTGTGACAGTCTCTAAGGAATTACTAAGGTAATGTAAAATAATTAAACAGAGAATGATATAATATATATATACCGTGTATATATATATATATATATATATATATATATATATATATATACTGCATATAGTATATACATACATATATATCTTTGTGTTTGTATATATATATATATATATATATATATATATACGTACCGTATATATAAAAATTAAAAATAATCTAGCACATGCCAGTGTCTGAAACTAATGAGTAGATTTACTTGCGCATCATCCTCTACGATTTCGAGTCTAATTAACTGTATATCCCGCCGTTGCTTACTTGACATCGTTTGACCACTGCCGGCAATTATATTTACTAACTCTGGTCAGATTGTTGATTTGGGTATATTTTATAGGTTGAGTGGTTGCTCTTTGTTAATTCGTAACCCCCTCGGGTCCGCTAAATGAGTCATGTCTCAAAGTCTTAAAGATCCCGTTGTGGTTTCATACACAGACAACATACATAGCTTGTGCGCTATATATATATATACGCCGGATCAGTGCATGTCATCCATTTACTGTGCATTTTATAGGGATTCCATTACAAACACTTCTTTATCATGCGCAGCTTCACCTCCCGTGAGGGCTGTTATAATAACCCATTTACTATATTGATCTATGCAATATAATTTAGACTAAAAATTACTAGGGTTTAATAAATAATATATACATGGCCTTTAATATAGGATGAGTAGGACCAGTAGTCTGTATTATTGGACCTTTATTAAAAAGGGGTACTTTGCACGTTGCGACATCGCTACTGCAATATCGTCAGGGTCAAATCGAAAGTGACGCACTTCAGTAACGACGTCGCAACGTGTAAAGCCTAGATGCGCCGATAAATGATTGCAAAAGCGTCGTATATCGGCGATCTGTGTAGTGTCGAACATTTCCATAATGTCGCACCAATAGGAGATACGATGTTGTTCCTCGTTCCTGCGGCAGCACACATCGCTGTGTATGAAGCCGCAGGAGCGAGGAACATCTCCTTACCTGCATCCACCGACAATGCGTAAGGAAGGAGATGGGCGGGATATTTACGTCCTGCTCATCTCCGCCCCTCCACTTCTATTGGCCACCTGCCGTGTGACGTTGCTGTGACGCCGCATGACCCTCCCCCTTAGGAAGGAGGCGGGTCGCCGGCCACAGCGACGTCGCAGAGCAGGTAAGTGCGTGTGAAGCTGCCGTAGCGATAATGTGCGCTACGGCAGCTATCACAAGATATTACATGTGCGACGGGGGCGGGGACTTTGGTGCTCAGCATCGCTAGCATTGGCTAGCGATGTCGCAGCGTGCAAAGTACCCCTAAGACAAGCGTTCATACCATTTCTAAGCGAAGGGGTCACACTAAGGTTTTTTTTTTCGAAAGTTGAAAAATCATGAGTTTTCAAGCAGAAGCTGCTGCAGGAAACTCACCTTTTTTGGAGGGAGTTTTTTTTTTCTGAAGCATTTTTGTCGGCTTCCTGATTGGACAGATGTGCCATTTGGAGAAGTTTCCTTCTGCTTCAAAAAAGTGACCTGCGCTTTCTTCTTTTTCGCTCCAGTAGTTATTCAAAACTTCTTCAGTACAAAATGTGCACACAAGTCTTTTTGCTCAATTTTCGGAGCAGACACTGAGCGGAAAAATCAAAGGTCTCGATCATCATGGGCTTTCCGCAACTTTTTTTTTTTTAAATAGCGACTTTTTGATTTGCAACAAACCTCAAACGATTTGTCCCATTTTAAAGTAGCTTTTTGTGGTTTATTTAGTTTTTCATTTTTCTTCTTTTACAAAAATTTGTACCATTTTTAAAATTGCCTTTTGTGGTTTATTTAGTTTTCCTTTTACTTTTTACAAACACTTGTACCATTTTTAAAGTTGCTTCCTGTGTTTATTTAGTTTTCCATTTTTTTTACTAATATTTCTGCCATTTTTAAAGTTGCCTTTTGTGGTTTATACAATTTTCTATTTTGATTACAAAAATGTATGTTATTTTTCAAGTTGCCTTGTGGTTTGTTTAGTTTTCCCTTTTTTTAAAAAAGATTTGTGGCTTTTTTTCAAATTGCCTATTGTGGTTTATTTAGTTTTCCATTTTTTTGACAAATTTTTGTGCCATTTTTAAAATTGCCTTTTGTGGTTTATTTAGTTTTCGTTTTATTTTTTTTACAAATATTTGTACCATTGTTAAAGTTGCTTTCTGTGTTTATTTAGTTTTCCATTTTTTTTACTAATATTTCTGCCATTTTTAAAGTTGCCTTTTGTGGTTTATTTAATTTTCTATTTTGATTACAAAGATTTACCGTATGTTATTTTTCAAGTTGCCTCTTGTGGTTTATTTAGTTTTTCCTTTTTTAAAAAAGATTTGCGGCTTTTTTTCAAATTGCCTATTGTGGTTTATTTCGTTTTCCACTTTTTTTGACAAATTTTTGTGCCATTTTTAAAGTTGCCTTTTGTGGTTTATTTATTTTTCCATTTTTTTTTTACAAATTTTTGTGCCATTTTTAAAGTTGCCTTTTGTGGTTTATTTATTTTTCCATATTTTTTTTTTTACAAATTCTTGTGCCATTTTTAAAATTGCCTTCTGTGGTTTATTCAATTTTCCTTTTTTTTTTTTTACAAAAATTTGTACCATTTTTTAGGTTGCCTTTTTTTTGGTTTATTTAGTTTTCCTTTCTTTTTTACAAAGACTTGTGCCATATTTAAAGTTTTTTTTTTGTTTTGTTTAAATGTTCATTTTTTTCTGCAAAAATTTGTACCATTTGTAAAGTTGCCTATTGTGGTGTATTTAGTTTTACATATATTTTATTTTTTACAAAGATTTGTACCATCTTTAAAGTTACCTTTTGTGGTCTTTTTAGTTTTCCATTTTTTTTTTTACAAAGATTTGTGCCTTTGTTAAAGTTGCATTTTGGGGTTTATTTAGATTTCCATTTATTTTTTTTACAAAAAGTTGTGCCATTTTTAATGTTGCCTTCTGTGGTTTATTTAGTTTTCCATTTATTTTTTTTTACAAAGATTTGTGCCATTTTTAAAGTTGCCCTTTGCAGTTTATTTAGTTTTCCATTTATTTTTACTGATTTATGACATGTGTAAAATTTAGTACAACTATACTCCAGCCCTCTTCAGTTATTTTTGATATGTCATTTATTTTGCAGCATTTTGCAAAATGTGCATATTTTCAAGAAAAAAAAGTTGCAAAACCAGCTGAACTCACAAAAAAGACAATTTTGGATTTTAGGCAAAGTTTGTGAATCACATACGCCATTTTGATAAATTGGGCACAAAAATGTCAGCGAATGCCATAAGTCAAATAGTTGTTTTTTTGTTTTTCTTTTGGGGGGGGGTGGATGCTTTTTTGGGCAGGTTCCAGGTGGAGTCTACCTGAAAAGAAATAAAGCATGCTTGATATCATGTTTTTCGAGAAAGAGCCCCATTTCTGGCCATAAGGCTCAGTCTGGTAATACAGCATTTAGGCTGAAGTCACACTTGCGATTAACTCGCACGAGTGCAATGCGAGAAAATCTCGCATTGCACTCGGACCAATGTTAATCAATGAGGCCGCTTTTTCTTTTGAAAAAGTCGGCCGCTCATTATTCCATCACGTATTCCCTGCTTTCCCCGCCCACCGGCGCATATGATTGGTTGCAGTCAGACACGCCACCACGTTGAGTGACAGCTGTCTCACTGCAACCAATCACAGCTGCCGGTGGGCAAGTCTGTATCGTGCAGAAAATTAAATAATTAAAAAAAAACGGTGTGCGGTTCCCCCCAAATTTCATACCAGCCAGGGTAAAGCCATACGGCAGGAGGCTGGTATTGTCAGGATGGGGAGCGCCACGTTATGGGGAGCCCCACACTCTAACAATATCAGCCAGCAGCCGCCCGGAATTGCTGCATCCATTAGATGCGACAGTCCCGGGACTGTACCCGGCTCATCCCGAATTGCCCTAGTGCGGTGGCAACCGAGGTAATAAGGAGTTAATGGCAGCAGCCCATAGCTGCCACTAAGTCCTAGGTTAATCATGGCAGGCGTCTCCCCGAGATACCTTCAATGATTAACCTGTAAGATAAAGAAAATAAAAACATACACCAAAAAATCCTTTATTTGAAATAAATGACAAAAAAAAACCCCTCTTTCACCACGTTATTAAACCCCCAAATACCCCTCCAGGTCCGACGTAATCCACAGAGGTCCCACGACGCTGTCAGCTCTGCTACATCAGAAGCTGACAGATAGCGGTCACAGACCACGACCGCTCTTTGTGAGCTCCCCGCAGCGACTAAAGTGAGTCGCGCTATCAGCGAGGACGTCACTCAGGTTACCCGCGGCCACAGATCTCAGCGGGAGGACTTCTGCTGTGGCCGCAGGTATCCTCAGTGACGGCACCGCTGATAGCGCAGATCACTTCAGTCACTCAGGGGATTTGCGGTCACCGGTGACACCTTCACCGGTGAACAAAAATCAGGCCACGACAGACAGACAGAGCCGCGGGATGACAATGAAGTCGGGTGAAGTTCATCCGACTTCATTCTGATCCCGCGGCTCTGTCTGTGTCTGCTGTCAGCGGCCATTCAGCTCTGCTACATGGCTCTGTCTGTGTCTGCTGTCAGGGGCCATTCAGCTCTGCTACAGGGCTCTGTCTGTGTCTGCTGTCAGCGGCCATTCAGCTCTGCTACATGGCTCTGTCTGTGTCTGCTGTCAGCGGCCATTCAGCTCTGCTACATGGCTCTATCTGTGTCTGCTGTCAGCGGCCATTCAGCTCTGCTACATGGCTCTGTCTGTGTCTGCTGTCAGCGGCCATTCAGCTCTGCTACATAGCTCTGTCTGTGTCTGCTGTCAGTGGCCATTCAGCTCTGCTACATGGCTCTGTCTGTGTCTGCTGTCAGCGGCCATTCAGCTCTGCTACATGGCTTTGTCTGTGTCTGCTGTCAGTGGCCATTCAGCTCTGCTACATGGCTCTGTCTGTGTCTGCTGTCAGCGGCCATTCAGCTCTGCTACATGGCTCTGTCTGTGTCTGCTGTCAGCGGCCATTCAGCTCTGCTACATGGCTCTGTCTGTGTCTGCTGTCAGGGGCCATTCAGCTCTGCTACAGGGCTCTGTCTGTGTCTGCTGTCAGCGGCCATTCAGCTCTGCTACATGGCTCTGTCTGTGTCTGCTGTCAGCGGCCATTCAGCTCTGCTACATGGCTCTATCTGTGTCTGCTGTCAGCGGCCATTCAGCTCTGCTACATGGCTCTGTCTGTGTCTGCTGTCAGCGGCCATTCAGCTCTGCTACATAGCTCTGTCTGTGTCTGCTGTCAGTGGCCATTCAGCTCTGCTACATGGCTCTGTCTGTGTCTGCTGTCAGCGGCCATTCAGCTCTGCTACATGGCTCTATCTGTGTCTGCTGTCAGCGGCCATTCAGCTCTGCTACATGGCTCTGTCTGTGTCTGCTGTCAGCGGCCATTCAGCTCTGCTACATAGCTCTGTCTGTGTCTGCTGTCAGTGGCCATTCAGCTCTGCTACATGGCTCTGTCTGTGTCTGCTGTCAGCGGCCATTCAGCTCTGCTACATAGCTCTGTCTGTGTCTGCTGTCAGTGGCCATTCAGCTCTGCTACATGGCTCTGTCTGTGTCTGCTGTCAGCGGCCATTCAGCTCTGCTACATGGCTTTGTCTGTGTCTGCTGTCAGCGGCCATTCAGCTCTGCTACATGGCTCTGTCTGTGTCTGCTGTCAGCGGCCATTCAGCTCTGCTACATGGCTCTGTCTGTGTCTGCTGTCAGCGGCCATTCAGCTCTGCTACATGGCTCTGTCTGTGTCTGCTGTCAGGGGCCATTCAGCTCTGCTACAGGGCTCTGTCTGTGTCTGCTGTCAGCGGCCATTCAGCTCTGCTACATGGCTCTGTCTGTGTCTGCTGTCAGCGGCCATTCAGCTCTGCTACATGGCTCTGTCTGTGTCTGCTGTCAGTGGCCATTCAGCTCTGCTACATGGCTCTATCTGTGTCTGCTGTCAGCGGCCATTCAGCTCTGCTACATGGCTCTGTCTGTGTCTGCTGTCAGCGGCCATTCAGCTCTGCTACATAGCTCTGTCTGTGTCTGCTGTCAGTGGCCATTCAGCTCTGCTACATGGCTCTGTCTGTGTCTGCTGTCAGCGGCCATTCAGCTCTGCTACATGGCTCTATCTGTGTCTGCTGTCAGCGGCCATGTAGCAGAGCTGAATGGCAGATGACATAGCTGCTGAGAATAAAAACGGATCCCATACGGATCACACACGGATTGCACATGGACTACAATCATGAGAAAAATCACAGAATCGCATTGCTGTTGCAATTCGGTCCGATTTTTCACTCGCAAGTGTGACTCCAGCCTTAGGTGAATGGCGCTCTATCACCAAACACAGCAGTTGATATTTTGTGCCACTCAAGTTGGAATGAAGGGACCTAATGAAGTCTATTCACTGTGGAATTATGTTTTCTGTGAGGAGGGTGAAAATACTTCATGTAAAAAGCAGTCAGATGATTAAGGTACTGTAACCAGGGATTTTACAGCACAGAAAGAAGGTAAATTTATCTTAGGCTTTGGGGAGAAGAAGAGGTCAGAAGCAGCATGTGATATTCTTGTTTCCATTTTTGGATACCCGAGGCGCTATTGTAATTTATCATCTGTACGGCCACGGAGCACGAGCAGAAGTAAGAGGACGGCTTCAAAGGTTAATAATGGACCAACCTCTTATCGCAGTGGGAAAAGTGAAATAACCCCCCACACAACAATACAATATATTTATACAACCGATATAAGGAAACAAGTGAGGAGCAGGTACTATCATGCTAAGGTGCTCAGTACTCGTAACTAGTGATGAGCGAGCACTACCATGCTCAGGTGCTCAGTACTCGTAACTAGTGATGAGCGAGCACTACCATGCTCAGGTGCTCAGTACTCGTAACTAGTGATGAGCGAGCACTACCATGCTCAGGTGCTCAGTACTCGTAACTAGTGATGAGCGGGCACTACCATGCTCAGGTGCTCAGTACTCGTAACTAGTGATGAGCGGACACTACCATGCTCAGGTGCTCAGTACTCGTAATCAGTGATGAGCGGACACTACCATGCTCGGGTGCTGAGTACTCGTAATCAGTGATGAGTGAGCACTACCATGCTCAGGTGCTCAGTACTCGTAACTAGTGATGAGCGGGCACTACCATGCTCGGGTGCTCAGTACTCGTAACTAGTGATGAGCGGGCACTACCATGCTCGGGTGCTCAGTACTCGTAACTAGTGATGAGCGCGCACTACCACGCTCGGGTGCTCAGTACTTCTAACTAGTGATGAGTGGACACTACCATGCTCGGTACTCATAACTAGTGATGAGCGGGCACTACCATGCTCGGTACTCATAACTAGTGATGAGCGGGCACTACCATGCTCGGGTGCTCAGTGCTCGTAACTAGTGATGAGCGGGCACTACCATGCTCGGGTGCTCAGTGCTCGTAACTAGTGATGAGTGGGCACTACCATGCTCGGGTGCTCAGTACTTCCATGCTCGGTACTCATAACTAGTGATGAGCGAGTACTACCATGCTCGGGTGCTCAGTACTCGTAACTAGCAATGATCGAGCACTACCATGCTCAGGTGCTCAGCACTCGTAACTAGTAATGAGCGAGCACTACCATGCTCGGGTGCTGAGTACTCGTAATCAGTGATGAGTGAGCACTACCATGCTCAGGTGCTCAGTACTCGTAACTAGTGATGAGCGGGCACTACCATGCTCGGGTGCTCAGTACTCGTAACTAGTGATGAGCGGGCACTACCATGCTCGGGTGCTCAGTACTGGTAACTAGTGATGAGCGCGCACTACCACGCTCGGGTGCTCAGTATTTCTAACTAGTGATGAGTGGACACTACCATGCTCGGTACTCATAACTAGTGATGAGCGGGCACTACCATGCTCGGTACTCATAACTAGTGATGAGCGGGCACTACCATGCTCGGGTGCTCAGTGCTCGTAACTAGTGATGAGCGCGCACTACCACGCTCGGGTGCTCAGTGCTCGTAACTAGTGATGAGCGGGCACTACCATGCTCGGGTGCTCAGTGCTCGTAACTAGTGATGAGTGGGCACTACCATGCTCGGGTGCTCAGTACTTCCATGCTCGGTACTCATAACTAGTGATGAGCGAGCACTACCACGCTCGGGTGCTCAGTACTCGTAACTAGCAATGATCGAGCACTACCATGCTCGGGTGCTCAGTACTCGTAACTAGTAATGAGCGGGCACTACCATGCTCGGGTGCTCTGTACTCGTAACTAGTGATGAGCGAGCACTACCATGCTCAGGTGGTCTGTACTTGTAACTAGTGATGAGCGAGCACTACCATGCTCGGGTGCTCAGTACTTGTAACTAGTGATGAGCGAGCACTACCATGCTCAGGTGCTCAGCACTCGTAACTAGTAATGAGCGAGCACTACCATGCTTGGGTGCTCAGTACTTGTAACTAGTAATGAGCGGGCACTACCATGCTCGGGTGCTCAGTACTCGTAACTAGTGATGAGCGGGCACTACCATGCTCGGGTGCTCAGTACTCGTAACTAGCAATGATCGAGCGCTACCATGCTCAGGTGCTCAGCACTCGTAACTAGTGATGAGTGAGCACTACCATGCTCAGGTGCTCAGCACTCGTAACTAGTGATGAGTGAGCACTACCATGCTCGGGTGCTCAGTACTCGTAACTAGTGATGAGCGGGCACTACCATGCTCGGGTGCTCAGTACTTGTAACTAGTGATGATCGAGCACTACCATGCTCAGGTGCTCAGTACTTGTAACTAGTGATGAGCGGGCACTACCATGCTCTGGTGCTCAGTACTCGTAACTAGTGATGAGCGGGCACTACCATGCTCGGGTGCTCAGTACTTGTAACTAGTGATGAGTGAGCACTACCATGCTCGGATGCTCAGTACTTGTAACTAGTGATGAGTGAGCACTACCATGCTCAGGTGCTCAGCACTCGTAACTAGTGATGAGTGAGCACTACTATGTTTGGATGCTCGGTACTCAGAACCAACAACTGGTCGCTCGGATAGGCGGGACTCGAGTACCCAAGTATAATGGGAGACTCGAGTATATTTCAGGTAAGTCTTCCACGTACACCCGGCTTCAGAGGCTCAATGAACTAAGTCACACGCATGTGCAAGATCTGTAGAGTGCTGGTATTCACACTGACATTTGCAAAATCATGTTATCACGCCTCAGAGCCCTTAGATTACATGCTAAGTGGGCTGACTAGCCTAGGGAAATTAATGCCCCATCGACTAGTCAAAGGGTTAATTTGCATATCATAAGATGACTTGAGAAATACTTTTTCTAAAGATCTGTTTATGTGTCCAATAAAATAAAGGGGCTGTTACGCAGGGAATTTAGATAGGTAGATATAACTGCTGGTGGTTCTTGGGGGCACGGAGACTGTCTCGTTCCCTTTAAAGGGAATCTGTCAGCAGGATTTTGCTATGTAAGCTGAAACTAGCATGCTGAAGGGGTTAAAAACAAAACAATTATACTTCTCTTATTAGGTTCACTGTTGATGTTGTTGTTTACTTAAACTAATGGCTTTATCACTTGGTGATTATCATTGCTAGGTCTTGCAGGCCCAAGCAGGGCAGTCTGGCACGCCCCCCCGCCTGTGATTGACACCTCACTGGCAATGTACAATTTCTCTTGAGAACCTGGTATGGGTGTTGCAGCCCTCTGGGCTCAGCTAAAAATTCAATTGTGTCAGAACAGCTGCAGCCAGTAATCTAAGTGATACATGGTTGGATTCAGAATCTCCTTGCCTACATTATGCTTTTCTCAGATGAGGCAGCAAAAACCTGCTGACAGACTACCTTTAAGCTGACAAATAACTAAAAATTTTAGATAGATCCTGCAGAGAGAAAAACTACTGGAGAAACTCATGAGAAGAATGAGTCATATATCTTAAATAAAAGAAGATGCCAGCTCACTTAGGGATCAGATTACAGTTGTCTATTGAATTTTAAGGAGAGGGGAAATGTAAAGCCTGATTGGAGCCACAGACTCAGACTGGCTGTAAGGGGAGTCTAGAGAAAAGCCCCTCACAAAGCAGGACCCCAAGAACTCTGCAACCCTTTAACCCCTATACAGGGATTTGAAATTACACAGAGCCCTAGAGATCACTACCTGTGGTAGGCTGCAGTCCGAGGTGGTCAGGCAGGGTCAAATTCCAGGAAATGCTAAACAGGAACAGGATCGGCAGGCAAGGGGGTAGTGAGGAGACAAAGCAGAGGTCAAATCCGGGACTGGCAGCAAGGAAGAAAAAGCGACAGGCAGGAGGGTAGTCAAACAACAAGCAAAGGTCAGCGCACAGGAATCAAAAGACAAACAGCACAGGAACCAGGAGTACAGAACTATATCTGGCAGTGGTCATGTGACAGGAGGGGGAATAAGAAGGGTGTGGTGTCTTCCCATTGGCTGCAGGTGAATGTTGGCAACTTCAGCTGGAAGACACATGCCACCTACAGTCAGCCAGTGGTACTGCAGGTTCCAGGGAAACCCAGCCTAGTGGATGAGCAGAGCCTGTGCTCCGCAGAGCCACGGGCACCGACTCCTCTCCCATCACCAGCACTATCCATGGTGGGAACATGGCGTTGTCTGGCGATCGGAGCAGAAGTCGCAGGAGTGGACTCCGGTGGGGACGTGACAGGAAAGAGGAAATTAAATAGAGAATCAGATGACGGTGCTGCTTCCTAGTAGGTGTTCTATCTCACCCCAGTTCTGGATTCACAACTACACTGCTCAGTACTGCTGTATCATTTCCCCCATGCTGCTGCTGCTTCTGAGCATTTGCTACATAGACACCGGAGAACAGGAATCCTTCATGGCCTAGTGAGTATGATATAAAGCAACTAGTTTGAACTAACAAAGAACTAAAAATTATAGATAGATTCTGCAAAGGAGAAAACTATTGAAAAATACATAATACAAGTCATATCTTAAGGCGACTTCCAGCTCACTTATGGATCAGACTACAGCTGTGTGATGCCAGCCACTACTTACGAGAAGTATGGGTAGAGGAGTAGTCAGGAAAGTTGGGGTCTGGTAATGGGAGGACGCTTATGAGTACATGGAGAAAACAGGAGCTTAGTCAGGAAAGCCAGGGTCTGGTAACGGGTGGACACGTATGAGCACAAGGAGAAAACAGAGGCGTAGTCAAGTCAATATCCAAGGGAAGAAATCCAGGAGAACACGAAATAAATTCAGGGGAGAAGCAGAGACGTGGTCAGGTAACAGTCTGGGGTCAAAAAGGTAGGAGGTCACGACAGGAACAGAGGACAGACAGAGAGAAGTAAAATAACAGTCCGGGGTCAGTGAGCAAAGATCAGAACACTATCAGAGACACAACCAACAGCACAACTACAGAACCAGAAAATACAACTGACGAGGTCCTGGGCGAGTAAGAAGCCTGAGCTATTACCAGAAAGGTGGAACACCTAAGTAATCAGCACCAACATGAAATCCTGAGATGTTAAATAAACTGCTAGTTTAGTAACACAGGAAGGCACAGCAGAGCATATTCAAAGACAAGATGCTCTACACAGAGGCATCGTGATAGTCTGCCTCTTGATTTTTATGGAGAGGGGAGGGAGGAAATCAAACAGAGAAATAGATGGTGTTGCTGCTGTGACGGGGTATGCGACAGAGTAGTGAGGGATGCCAGGCCGAGGAACAATCCAAAGGGCTTTATTGGAACCACAAAGATAAAGCACCAAACATGAATATAAATCCTTAAAGTCTGCAAGGAGTCCACAACAAAACAACAGATTTGGTGGCGCCTCCCGGTATTCCAACTCTAGGGAAAATATGGCAATGGTCCTTATATGAGTTCCTTGAGTCCAAGAGGGTGAACAACAAAACACAATCCCACATGGCCACTGATCTCCAATCTGTAACAGTCCATACGCAGGCTCTAGGATCTAGCCTCAGCTATAGATCCTAGTCCTTCTCCAGCCGAGATCCAACTAACTGACCCAACATGGGTCTCATTGTTCTCTTCTCCTGGGATCAGCCCCTTAGGTGGGCAGAAGGGCCCACCTCCCCCTGGACATTTGATACCTGAAAGGATTCTAGACATCCTGGCTCTATTCTGTCTACCAAGTTGTGGATTGGATGAGTCCCATGCTGAGAAGAACAAACAATCTCCTACCAGAAACAGTACATACAGGACAATAGCTACTGCTGGAGCCTGATTACAATATGGTACAGGCTAGGGGGATATAATGTTACAACCAAAGAACAAAGACAGCCAAGCAACCTACATGACTCTATATGGCATAGAGTACATGAAATAAGGTCAGGGTGGGGGGAGACATCGTCACAGCTGCTTCCTAGTAGGTGTTCTATCTCACCCCGATGCTGTGCATGGCAGACATCATAGCAGCTTGTCTCTACCCACAGACAACTGAAAAGTAAAGCTAGATCCTACGAAGAAGGAAACTGGTGAAAAATGCAGGATAAAAGTCATGTAATGGTCAGAAATAGTGCTATTCCTCATGGCCACACATACGACAGCGTATTCCGAATATTCCCCTGAAGTCGTAGGTACGCTTTTAGCTATGGCGGCTTCTCTGGGGCTAGCCTTTTTCTTTTTTTACTTTCAGACTCAGCCAAAAACTTTCCTATGGAACATCAGCCACAGACTCCGCAACTGTTGTGTGATAATGTAAATCAAGTTATATTACTGCACATTAAATCCGGGCCACAGAACATTAGCTTCCCTCTTAAGGGTGCGGGTGGGAAAAATAATGACTTTAGAAGTCTAAGGCAGCCTGTTTGGGTAGGATGATAAAACTGCCCTCCCAGATCAAGCATTGGCAAAGATCTGCAGAGCACAATGGCTGGCGATAAATCACCCGACGCGTGCGGAGCCGGGTGCTATTTATTATGCCATTTATGAAAACAGCAAAGACTGAAATCTGCAGTACATGTGAGAAGTGTCATTTATCACTTCCCCGGAGTGGCAGGGTAGTTATTCAGTTTTAGAATACACGCCGATGAATTGCCGCCTCTTGGAATTGCTCCTGTGAAGGCTGCGAGGAGCCAAGACTGTTTTTTCACCCCCGATTGTCTAGAAAGGTCTACATAGCCAGCAATGCCTCACGGGGGACTAATAAGAAACAGGTATTAAAAAATAATTTGATATATTGAAGAAGAAGGAAGTATGAACATGGAGATGTACGCAGAGGGTTGCCGCCTGGGGGGTGTGACCCTTCCTAGAGGAGAGAATGCAAAAGACCTGGCACCCATGGCTAATCTTATTAGTATAGTAAACATTATACATCACATTAGATTTCTTTCAATATGAAGCTATTATTTGTGATGATGAGCGGGCACTACCATGCTCGGGTGTTCTTGTATCTAGTGATGAGCGGGCACTACCATGCTCAGGTGCTCAGTACTCGTAACTAGTGATGAGTGGGCACTACCATGCTCAGGTGCTCGGTACTCGTAACTAGTGATGAGCGAGCACTACCATGCTCAGGTGCTCAGTACTTGTTACTAGTGATGAGTGAGCACTACCATGCTCAGGTGCTCGGTACTCGTAACTAGTGATGAGTGAGCACTACCATGCTTGGGTGCTCAGTACTCGTAACTAGTGATGAGCGAGCACTACCATGCTCGAGTGCTCTGTACTCGTAACTAGTGATGAGTGAGCACTACCATGCTCAGGTACTCGGTACTCGTAACTAGTGATGAGTGAGCACTACCATGCTTGGGTGCTCAGTACTCGTAACTAGTGATGAGCGAGCACTACCATGCTCGGGAGTTCGGTACTCGTAACTAGTGATGAGCGGGCACTACCATGCTCAGGTGCTCAGTACTCGTAACTAGTGATGAGCGGGCACTACCATGCTCGGGTGCTCAGTACTTGTAACTAGTGATGAGCGGGCACTACCATGCTCAGGTGCTCAGTACTCGTAACTAGTGATGAGTGAGCACTACCATGCTCGGGAGCTCGGTATTCGTAACTAGTGATGAACGGGCACTACCATGCTCGGGTGCTCAGTACTCGTAACTAGTGATGAGTGAGCACTACCATGCTCGGGAGCTCGGTATTCGTAACTAGTGAAGAGCGGGCACTACCATGCTCAGGTGCTCAGTACTCGTAACTAGTGATGAGTGAGCACTACCATGCTCGGGTGCTCAGTACTCGTAACTAGTGATGAGTGAGCACTACCATGCTCAGGTGCTCAGTACTCGTAACTAGTGATGAGTGGGCACTACCATGCTCGGGTGCTCAGTACTCGTAACTAGTGATGAGCGGGCACTACCATGCTCGGGTGCTCAGTACTCGTAACTAGTGATGAGTGAGCACTACCAGGCTCAGGTGCTCTGTACTCGTAACTAGTGATGAGCGGGCACTACCAGGCTCAGGTGCTCAGTACTCGTAACTAGTGATGAGTGAGCACTACCAGGCTCAGGTGCTCTGTACTCGTAACTAGTGATGAGCGGGCACTACCAGGCTCAGGTGCTCTGTACTCGTAACTAGTGATGAGTGGGCACTACCATGCTCGGGTGCTCGGTACTCGTAACTAGTGATGAGCGGGCACTACCATGCTCAGCTGCTCTGTACTCGTAACTAGTGATGAGTGAGCACTACCATGCTCTGGTGCTTGGTACTCGTAACTAGTGATGAGCGGGCACTACCATGCTCGGGTGCTCAGTACTCGTAACTAGTGATGAGTGAGCACTACCATGCTCAGGTGCTCTGTACTGGTAACTAGTGATGAGCGAGCACTACCATGCTCTGGTGCTTGGTACTCGTAACTAGTGATGAGCGGGCACTACCATGCTCAGGTGCTCTGTACTGGTAACTAGTGATGAGCGGGCACTACCATGCTCAGGTGCTCTGTACTGGTAACTAGTGATGAGCGGGCACTACCATGCTTGGGTGCTCGGTACTCGTAACTAGTGATGAGCGGGCACTACCATGCTCAGGTGCTCTGTACTGGTAACTAGTGATGAGCGGGCACTTGCATGCTCGGGTGCTCGGTACTCGTAACTAGTGATGAGCGGGCACTACCATGCTCAGGTGCTCTGTACTGGTAACTAGTGATGAGCGGGCACTACCATGCTTGGGTGCTCGGTACTCGTAACTAGTGATGAGCGGGCACTACCATGCTCAGGTGCTCTGTACTGGTAACTAGTGATGAGCGGGCACTTGCATGCTCGGGTGCTCGGTACTCGTAACTAGTGATGCGTGAGCACTACCATGCTCGGGAGCTCGGTACTCGTAATGAGCAGTTGGACGCTCAGATGGACGCGACTCGTGTACTGAATATAATGGAAGTCAATGAGGAACTCAAGCAATTTTCCGTGAAATCTTTCAGGAAAAGAAAATTGTTTTTGAGATAATGGTCTGCAAGTAAACCTTATAAAAGTTTCGTGCCCCCTCTAGCCTGATTGTTGCACCTTGTGAGTTTTACACCTTTCACTTGTATTTTGCATTGTGACAAACACATTTCTTCTTAAAGGGGACCCATCAACAGTTTTCTATACATGAAGTGATCCCTGGGAAGTTTAGCGCCATCTGATCGATTTTTATAAATTAGGAGCCCAAGGTCTTTTCTTCTGCCATAACAATAATGATAGTGATTGGCTGAGAAGCTGCCCGGAGCGGTGGAGCAGCCGCCTGTCTGCCTGGGAGTAGAACAGATGACAGTGCCCCTTTAATTGTGATGCTGCGTCCAATCCTCGATAACAATGTAGGAGACTACCGTCACAGCCCGGGATTATCCGTTGTGGGTTTTAATTGTATAATTCTCTTTGTTTTCAGCAGACACCTTCTGGGGGTTTTAGGATAAGCCTTCCCTGGCCCGGCTCCAGGGTGCAGCCACCAGCGGGCACGAGGCGGCCATCTCCAGAGGTCATTCAAGGTCTAATCCTGGCCGGTACTGTGGGATATGATCAGGACAGATCCGGGCTCAGGTGCTGAGTCGCGGATACAGACCTTTTCTTATCTTTTAAAGTAGCGATGGTTTTGTTAATCCTTTATAATTAACTCTTTTGCTGACAGATATCAGTGCACAATGTTGATGATTTTTATACCTAAAACCACTGTAAACTCTATCATTACAGGTCTGGTCCCAGCAGAAACGTCCCCGAGTAGAAGCACGCTGCAGATATAATCCGCTCACTCACAGGTGTCCAACAGCGCAGAAATTCTCATAATTTACCACTTGCTTTCAGCAAAAACTGCAAGATAATCAAGACCAGAATCAGGAGACGGAATCGTGAGAAGCCATTATGAGACGCCGCTAATTAAAAGATAG
>NC_134355.1:646382751-646385251 GCF_048569485.1 Anomaloglossus baeobatrachus | reverse complement strand
CGATGGCTAGACTGTGGGCACTGAGTCTATATCGGCTCAGGGTCCTGCGGTCTCTGGGGTCCGAGAGTTTCTCCAGATATGGGGCCAGTCTGTAGTCTCTCTGTAGTCTCTGGTACGTGGTCAGTTTCTGTGAGGTGTTGATGTCGGTCCTCCAGTCACTGACACCTCTCCTGGCCCTCGTCTACCATCTTCCTGATTCTGGTTCTTGTCAGGCTGCTGTGATTGGTTATTTTGTCCAGTTGGGTTTGGGAGAGCTGTGCCAGGGGTCCTGGTTCATCTGGCCCACGTAAATATATCAGAGCTTTGTGGTGAAGGGAGCTTGGATTGCTACTCTGTAGGTGAGCCTGAAATGATAGTGACCTCTTCAGAGCTGCTAGGTGTAGAGGGAATCTGCCCAGCTCAGCTCGACAGGCGCTGTTGGAGGTCCTTCGATGGACCTGGAGAAGGTGCTTACAGAATTCCAGGTGGAATATTTCTGTTGGGCTGGAATCCCACCTTGACCAATCTGGGTAAGTGTGAGGGCCCCAGACTTCGCTGCCGTACAGGAGGATTGGGGCAATGATGGAATCGAAGATTTTTAGCCAGACCCTCACTGGTGGCTTCAGATGATACAATTTCCTTCGGATGGCATAAAAGGTTTTGCAGGCCTTGTTTTTCAGGGTCTCTATGGCTTGTTTGAAGCTCCCTGACTGGTGAATTTCCAGGCCCAAGTAGGTGTATTTGTCTGTTCCTGTTAGAGTGCAGCTGTTTAGGACAAATGAAGGATGCTGGTCAAATCTTCTTTTTCTCTTCTGGAACACCATGATGTTGGTTTTCTTTAGATTGATCGGTAGTGCCCATGTGGAGCTGAATTTCTCCAAAATTTGTAGGTTGTCTTGGAGACCTTTCTCGGTTGGTGACACCAGCAGTAGGTCATCTGCATAGAGCAAGAATTTCACCTGGGCGTCATGGAGTGTGAGACCTGGAGCAGGTGAAGATTCTAGAGCAGTAGCCAGCTCATTGATGTAAATATTGAAGAGCGTTGGACTTAGGCTGCAGCCCTGTCTGACTCCTCGGCTCTGCTGGAAATAAGCCGTTCTTCTACCGTTCACACTCACACTGCAGAGGTTCTCGGTGTAGGAGCTTTTGATGACATCGTAGGTCTTTCCTCCTATTCCGCTTTCCAGCATTTTTAAGAACAAGCCCAGGTGCCACACTGAGTCAAAGGCCTTTTTAAAGTCTACAAAGCAGGCGTATATCTTCCCATGCTTTGTATTGTGGACGTGGCTCTGAATGAGACTGTGCAGGGTGTAGATGTGGTCCGTGGTGCGGTGGTTTGGCACGAATCCTGCTTGGCTTTTGCTCAGGACATTGTGCTCGGTAAGGAAACTGATGATCCTTTTGTTTAGGATGCTGTTGAACAGTTTTCCCAAGTTACTGCTGACACATATGCCTCTGTAGTTGGCAGGGTCATACCTGTCCCCACTCTTGTGGATCGGTGTAATGAGTCCTTGGTTCCAGGTACGAGGAAAGTAACCACCACTCAGCACAATGTTGAACAGTTTAACCATTGCAGCTTGAATTTCTGGTGGGCTGTACTTCAACATCTCTGGGGGGATTCCATCCAGACCACTAGATTTTTTACACTTTATGGAAGTGATTTTCTCTGCAACTTCCTGTAATGTAATTGGTGTGTCCAGTGGGTTTTGGAAGTTTTTGATTTTCTCTTCCATTGCCTTTAGTTTTGATGATATGTTTTCATGCTCTTGGCTTAGTCCTTCTTTTGGGATGTCTTTGTAGAGGTCTCTGAAGTACTGGAGCCAGATGTTGCCATTTTGGATGTGGGTGTCATTCTTTTTCTTGCTCTTTGTGTCCATGTGGTTCCATATTTCCCAGAAGGAGTTGTCTTAGAGGGCGTCTTGGAGTTGGCTAAGTTTGGTAGAGATGTAGCTCTGCTTCTTCCTCCTGAGGATGGTTTTGTACTGCTTTTGTATGGTGTCATAGGCTTCCCTCAGGTGTGGGTTGTTGGGGTCTCTGTGTTTATTGTTTGAGGCTGTTCTCAGGGTCTTTCGAACGGCTTTACACTCTTTGTCAAACCAACCATTGATCTGCTTTTCTTTTGGCCTCTTGTAGTTGACTTGTTTGAGGTCGGACAATTTGGCCATGGTGTGGAATATTTTGTTGAGGTCTTTTGCAGCTTGATTCACTCCTTCTGGGTTTGACTTGTACTTGTAGTTGTAGAAGTTGTGGAGCATCTCCTGTAATTCCGGTCTGTTGGGAGCCTCTTTATATTTTATTTCTGATGTCTTGGACCATTTATAGGATGGAGGTCGGTTGTAGAGGCTGCTCTGCTGTGGCTTTTGTGTGGATGGTTTCTCTGTAGATTTTATGTACAGGAGAAGTTGGCTGTGGTCTGACAGGTGCGTTTGTGGGGTGACTATGAAGGCGCTAATATTTGCCGGGTCCATATCTGTAATGGCGTAGTCTACTACACTCCTTCCTACATGGGAGTTTAGTGTAT
>NC_134355.1:646282751-646377751 GCF_048569485.1 Anomaloglossus baeobatrachus | reverse complement strand
GTCAGGTAATGGTCCGGGATCTAAAGCCAGGAGGTCACAACTGGAACAGGGAGCGGACAGAGAAAAGTCAAGCAACAGTCCCGGGTCAAGAAGCGAAGATGAGAACACATGCAGAAACACAGGCCAACAGCACAACTGCTACTACTTACAGGTTGTACAAACAGAAGAGTAGTCAGGAAAGCCAGGATCTAGAAACAGGTGGACACTTATGGATACAAGGAGTACACAGAGGCGTAGTCAGGTCACAATCCAGGTGTCAGAATTGCAGGAAGGCACTTAATAAATTCAGGGAGTAAACTGGGAGATCATAACAGGAACAGGGAGCGGGCAGAGAGGAGTCAAACAACATTCCGGGGTCAAAAAAATAAAAATTTGAAGAACACTAGCAGAAACACAGGCCAACAGCACAACTACAGAACCAGAATGTACGACTGGCAAGGTTCTGTAGGCGCATGCTCAGTAAAGAAGCAGAACAATTACTAGATAGATGAAACACCTGAGCAATCAATCAATCTGTCAGCTCAATAGCCCAGGAAAACACAGCAGAGCATCTTCTAGTGTGTAAGATGCTCTGCACAGAGGAATCGGGACATTGATGGTTTTATTTAATGTTTGTTTGTACTATTAATGACTGATTTGTGTAATTAATATTATATAAATTCATTTATATTAAATTACATTTTAAATAATACGAAATCTACAAATCTAGAACATTTTTAGTGGTAAATCCTCGCGTTCCACACATCCAGATTAGAGGAATTTTCCAGTTCGCTCTTCTAGTTCATACACGATTCTTTCAAATTCCTTTCCTAATTAATCCCTGCGCTTTCGCCGTGTTTACCATGTTTCCGCTTTATACATTCCAGCTTTCCCCCTACAATCTTATGTAATATTAGAAACCCGGCAAATTAACCCTCGGCAGGAAGTGCAGAATGTCAACTTCCCGATAACTATTACATAAGCCTCAGCGAGACTACAAGTGACGGAGAAATAAATCTTACTCCTTGCAGGGACTAGGTCAGCACAATTTCTAAGGAAGCCACTTCCAGAGCAGCGGAATCACACAATCCATGCGAATGTGAGAGATTTCATTCTATGCCGTTCTCGCCTGTTCTCCAGCAATGGAAATGCATACGTATGGTATAAGTGAGTACGATGTAGCGATATGAAACTGCAGAGAGAGAGTCGTCATCCAGGCCCTGATATATGAAGGCATCTACAGACAGCGGGACATATACTCTGTATATAAGGATGAGCAGAGCTTTGGAAATTCAAATTCACCAACTTCGGCAAATTTTTCAAAAAATTAATCGCAAATCACAAGAACTGCAATGGAAGTCGCCAATCACTGTAAAAAAACCATGTGTAATACTCTCAGGTCTCCTAGGGCTGTATCCAACCCCTTTTAAAGGACCTGTCAACACAGAATGACTGTTTACACCAAGTACAAGCGCTCATGCATTATGGCACGGCCAAACATTTACCCCCTGCACGACCAATGACGTACTAATATTGGTCATGTTGAGGTAATCACTGCCAGCTGCTGCGGTGAGCCGGCAGTGATCCCTGCACATGTCTGCTGATTTGAACAGCAGACATGTGGGACTAACAGGCGTGGGTGGATCCGCGATCCACCCAAGCCTGCTTGCCACTTAGATCGCAATGTGAAAATGTGACGACGCAATTTAAATAGCCGCAGTGGTGATCCTGCCGTTCCCTGCCGCCATCCGAGGCCCCGTGACGCGATCACGGGGAGTCGATGAATGCCATGGTAGCGATGATCCTTGTTACTATAATGATGGAGGAGGAGGGGGAAGTCTTCTATCATCTATTGCTATTGGCAGATCCTGTGTACTCTTCCTCCAGATGTATCATAAAGGCAATATTGTTAGCGGTCGAGAGGAAAAGGAGATGAACTTGTATTATCTGCATCTGTATCATAAAGGGGTTACTTTTCAAGGTCAAAAAGGAGACGGTGAACTGTTACTGTTAGGCTTCCAATACGGTCACAAGGAGACTTTTGCAGGCATTGTCAACTATCATGGAGGCATCAGAATCTATGGAAACTCCAGATTCTTGCACTCTGCCTTCTAACTTCTCTGATGTCTGTGATTGGCGAAGGGAGACCCGGGTGTCGACCCACAAACGTTTAGTTAATAGGCAAGCTAGTAACAGTTAGGGTATGTGCGCACGTTGCTTTTTACCTGCTTTTTACCTGCTTTTTTGCTGCTTTTTCTTCTGCACTGTTTAATGCCAAAATGGATGTGTTCTTCTATTCAAGCAAAGTCTATGGGAATTTGGGTTTCTTGTTCACACTATGTTGTTCAAAATGCTGCCTTTTTGAGGCAGAACTTTGGTCAAAAACTCAGCTTTTCAAAGAAGCAACATGTCAATTGTTTTTGCCATTTGGGTTTTGCACTGCAAAGCTGAGTTTTTGACCAAAGTTCTGCCACAAAAAGGCTGCATTTTGAACAACATAGTGTGAACAAGAAACCCAAATTCCCATAGACTTTGCTTGAATAGAAGAACACATCCATTTTGGCATTAAACAGCGCAGAAGAAAAAGCAGCGAAAAAGCAGGTAAAAAGCAGGTAAAAAGCAACGTGCGCACATACCCTTACTCTCTGCTGGGTTGCTTGTTAATCTCCTTTAGTCACATGATATGGGACAGCCAGTCCTCTTCACTCCCCTCCTATATATGGTGGCTGGATACTTCAATTAGTGCCAGCTAAAGCTTTTTGATACTGGTATGGAGAGGTAGTTTGATCAAGATTTACTGGTAGTTATTGTGTATTATTGCTCTAAGCAGTTCTTGTGTTAACCCTTGTTGTTCTTTTGTTGCTGCCTTACTTCTCTTGCTTTTCTCCTTAGTTTCTTACTGTTTTTTACTGAGTTTGCAGTGAGTCTGAGTTTCTGTTTTTCCCTCTCTGTCTAAATTGTTTTTTCCATCACACTGCTACCCCTTCCTTCCCTGGTGCTCTGGTCAGGAGTATAGCCAGGTACGAGACTCAGGAATCCATACCATTAACATCCCCGAGGGTGAGGAACAAAATAGTAGTCCCCTGTCCCTCACTATCCTGCAGTCATATTGTGAGAAATACACATTAGATGGCTGTAGGCTGATTGTTCAGTCATCAGCCATCTTATATGACTCTCCAATACATAGTCGAGAGAGTTCTCTATAAAAAGCTGCTGGCCAAAAAGTTGGCTGGC
Source organism: Anomaloglossus baeobatrachus (assembly GCF_048569485.1). Lineage (NCBI taxonomy): Eukaryota > Metazoa > Chordata > Amphibia > Anura > Aromobatidae > Anomaloglossus > Anomaloglossus baeobatrachus. The sequence continues at coordinate 646,374,538 of NC_134355.1, read as the reverse complement.
AGCTAATCTGAGGGAGAAGTATGTGTCTGGCAGTCTGAAATCAGACATACATACCCAACATTTTTCCGGACCATGAGTCGGCTGGGCTCCACCATACACATTAGTTTTGGCGGAACCCATTGATATTGTGAGTTTGACCATATGTGGAGGCAGGAAGGAGGAGGAGGTGAACACTCTCCATCTTTATCTGTAAGTAATATGATCCTACTATATGGTAGTGGTGCTGTAATTCAAGTCACTACTAATGGATAGTACAGACAAAAGAGTAGTCAGACAAGCTGGGGCCTAGTAACAGGAGGAACGTATGGATACAGGCAGTACACAGAAGCATAGTTAGGTGACAATCCAAGGATCAGAATTCCAGGAGAGCACGTGATAGATTCAGGGAGAAAACTGAAACGTGGTCAGGTAACGATCCGAGGTCAAAAGCCAGGAGGTCACAAGAGGAACAGGGAGCAAGAAGAGAGGAGTCAAACACTGGTCTGGGTCAAGAAACAAAGATCAGAACACATGCAGAAACACAGCCCAACAGCGCAACTACTGAACCAGAATGTACAACTGGCAAGGTTCTGGGAGAGCATGCTCAGTAAAGAAGCAGAGAAATTACCAGGAAGATGAAACACCTGAGTAATCAGCACCTCCCAGAATCTACACGGAAGCCTGCATTGTCAATCAACCTGCCAACTCATTAGCTCAGGAAAGCGCTGCAGAGCATCTCCTAATGTGCAAGATGCTGTGCACTGAAGAATCATGATACTGCCAGCTCAGTAGTCCAGGAAAACGCATTTGCGAGATGCTCTGCACACAGGAATTTTAATACTGCCAGCCCAGTAGTCCAGGAAAGCGCAGCAGAGCATCTCCTAATTTGCAAGATGCTCTGCACAGAGGAATTGTTATTCTACTAGCCAGAAGCCCAGGAAAACACATCAGAGCTTCTCCTAGTGTGCAAGATGCTTTGCACAGAGGAATTGTTATTCTACTAGCCAGAAGCCCAGGAAAACACAGCAGAGCACATCCTAGTGTTCAAGATGCTCTGCACAGAGGAATTGTTATTCTACTAGCCAGAAGCCCAGGAAAACACAGCAGAGCACATCCTAGTGTTCAAGATGCTCTGCACAGAGGAATTGTTATTCTACTAGCCAGAAGCCCAGGAAAACACATCAGAGCTTCTCCTAGTGTGCAAGATGCTCTGCACAGAGGAATTGTGATTCTACTAGCCAGAAGCCCAGGAAAACACAGCAGAGCACCTCCTAGTATTCAAGATGCTCTGCACAGAGGAATTGTTATTCTACTAGCTAGAAGCCCAGGAAAACACAGCAGAGCATCTCCTAATTTACAAGATGCTCTGCACAGAGGAATCGTGATACTGCCAGCCAGTAGCTCAGGAAAACACAGCAGAGCATCTCCTAATGTGCAAGATGCTCTGCACAGAGGAATCGTGATACTGCCAGCCAGTAGCTCAGGAAAACACAGCAGAGCACCTCCTAGTGTTCAAGATGCTCTGCACAGAGGAATTGTTATTCTACTAGCCAGAAGCCCAGGAAAACACATCAGAGCTTCTCCTAGTGTGCAAGATGCTCTGCACAGAGGAATTGTGATTCTACTAGCCAGAAGCCCAGGAAAACACAGCAGAGCACCTCCTAGTATTCAAGATGCTCTGCACAGAGGAATTGTTATTCTACTAGCTAGAAGCCCAGGAAAACACAGCAGAGCATCTCCTAATTTGCAAGATGCTCTGCACAGAGGAATCGTAATACTGCCAGCTCAGTAGTCCAGGAAAACACAACAGAGCATCTCCTAGTGTGCAAGATGTTCTGCACAGAGGAATTCTGATACTGCCAGCTCAGTAGCCCAGGAAAGCGCAGCAGAGCATCTCCTAATTTGCAAGATGCTCTGCACAGGGGAATTGTGTCACTGCCGGCTCAGTAGTCCAGGAAAACACAACAGAGCATCTCCTAGTGTGCAAGATGTTCTGCACAGAGGAATCGTTTCACTGCCGGCTCAGTAGTCCAGGAAAGCGCAGCAGAGCATCTTCTAATTTGCAAGATGCTCTGCACAGAGGAATCGTTTCACTGCCGGCTCAGTAGTCCAGGAAAGCGCAGCAGAGCATCTTCTAATTTGCAAGATGCTCTGCACAGAGGAATCGTGACAGGTGCTATTATAAAGCCCTTTTCACACTGCGTTTCACCCATTCTGCCCGAAAACGTAATTCAGATGAACCCACGACGGGGCCATAGAACACAGTGACACAAATAGGGGTTGGTCTGAATTTTGTTTTGGGGGATTCAGGCGGAAACCACCAGACACCCTGTGCTGAATGCTGACTTTGCCCCCCCTTGAATGCAGCACAAGCTGAAAAATGTTGACAAGTGACAACTTATTGTCAGAGCTCAGTGCCGGAGTGAAATGTGTAATATTACAGTATATTTTTTTCAACCCAGATGGTGAGACGGAATCTTAACAATACATTCGCTTTAATTCCGAGGCTGACAACCCTTCCTAATAATGACTAATGTCAACTCCGGGCGTAAGTGATCGGATGTTGACGTATACCCTTTGCTGTCACATGTAAAGCCGGTTTGGCTTGCCTTTGCTGGAGGCGCAGTTGTTATCCGAGACTAGATCAGTATAAATTGATATTATTTGCCTATTAGAGGTAACACGCTGCTCCACACTTGGTTTGCCGAGGCCTCCGCGTCTCTCCATCCGGCTGAGGATGCGGCAAATCTGAGGGACCTCATTTGTGCAAAATGAAATCCTATTTATAGCCGCGCTCTTCTAACTGTGCAATCAGGATGCCAAACGGCTTGTCAGAAAATGACTGATTGCTATTTCTTGAGGAAGTTCTTGCAGATTAGTATTGTGCACACGTGTTGCACTATTTTTAGCTCCCCCGGCCAGCGAGTGGTGCGCGCAACGCAATACATTCCCCCCCTCCCTATCTCTGATACCGAAACATCTCACATAAATGAAGATGGAAAAACTCCACATGGGGCACGGATTTGGGAAAATGACGAGTGGTTATCCACAATGCCGCCGACGACCGGAGACTGAGATTTTAGTCCGTACTTAGTTTTATACAAAAGAGGCTCCAATCAGCTCTGAAGGATAATGTGCCGCGCACAGGCCAAAAAGCTGCCAAAAGAAAAGTTACAGTTTTTTACCACTAAATATTTCTTCTAAAAATGGTGCAAAAAATTATCTTTGTTCTCTTTTTTTATTTCCATATCACTAGCTATATTACAAATGCCACATGGACAGAGGCAGTGATGTTTCTGAGCATGCTCTGATCTGGACAAATTCAGTGTGTAGGTGGGGGGAGGAGGCGAGCTGTGACATCTCCTATTGTTAATGGTGGATCCTGTGTTATATACTGTATTATGAGTCATTGTACAGGAGGATGAGGTGAGCTGTGACGTCACTTATTGTGAATGGTAGCTGTGTTATCTACTATATGTAGAGGACAGGAGAAGGAGGTGAGCTGTGATGTCACTTATTGTGAATGGTGAATCCTGTGTTATCTACTATATGTAGAGGTGTTATCATTGAACAGGAGGAGGAGGTGAGCTGTGACGACACTTATTGTGAATGGTAGATCATGTGTTATCTACTGTATATAAAGGTGTTATCAATCATTGTACAGGAGGGGGAAGAGGTGAGCTGTGACGACACCTATTGTGAACGGTGGGTCCTGTGTTATATACTGTATATAGTGGTGTTATCAGTCATTGTACAGGAAGGAGCGGAAGTGAGTTGTGACATCACCTATTGTGAATGGTGGATCCTGTGTTATATACTGTGTATAGAGGTGTTATCAGTCATTGTACAGGAGGAGGAGGAGGTGAGCTGTGACGACACCTATTGTGAACGGTGGATCCTGTGTTATATACTGTATATAGAGGTGTTATCAGTCATTGTACAGGAGGAGGAGGAGGTGAGCTGTGATATCACCTATTGTGAACGGTGGATCCTGTGTTATATACTGTATATAGAGGTGTTATCAGTCATTGTATAGGAAGGAGCTGAATTGAGCTGTGACATCACCTATTGTGAATGGTGGTTCCTGTGTTAGCTACAGTACTGTATAAAAAGGTGTTATCAGTATGTAGAGGTGTTATTAGTAATTGTACAGGAGGGAGAGGAAGTGATCTGTGACATCCCCAATTGTGAATGGCGGATCCTGTCTTATCTATTGTATATAGAGGGGTTAACAGTCATTGAACAGAAGGAAGAGGTGAGCTGTGCCATCACCTATTGTGAATTGTGGATCCTGTGTTATCTACTGTATATAAGGTGTTATCATTGAACAGAAGGATGAGGAGGGGAGCTGTGACATTACCTATTGTGAACGCTGGATCTGTGTTATCTACTGTATATAGAGATGTTATCAGTCATTATACAGGAGGAGGAGGTGAGCTGTGACATCACCTATTGTGAATGGTGGCTCCGGTCTTATCTACCGTATATAGAGGTGTTATCAGTTATTGTAACCACAATAAAAATGTTTTGCACTGAAGTGTGAGTCAGAGAACTGCAAGATTTGGGGATCACATTTTTTTATAAAGTTTGGGATATGGAAAATTAAAAAAAATAGATTTTTTTTTTTGTTGACACATTCACTATCAAGAGGCCTATTATTCCCATAAAGTGTTAGTATATTACTAGGCTACAAGAATGGATTTAGGTGCAGTGCAGATCCTTGAGGTCACCTCCATTATATCATTAATCGATTTGATAACAATGACCCATTACAAAAATATTTCATCAGTACTGGTGTAGTGGAGGAGAACCCATATAGCAATGCTTCTATGTGAGCACTAACCCCACACAATCAGTGTTAGCCAGAAAGCGTCACGCTAGGTACGGGGAAGTACCAAGCGAAAGGTGAAAGGGAAGGAAAGCTTTGTGTCTAGGGAGGGAGATGGTGACCCCTGACGAAACCCACCGCTGGCCCCTGGCTTCCCTCACTGCCCTAGATGGGGTTCCGCACCTATGCAGCAAGCCGGATACCTGACCCTGAAATAGGCACTAGGTAGGGAATGGATGGGATGAGCGCTTAGTCAACCCTACTATGCTCTAAAGGACACACAGAGATAACAAACAAGGGAAGGAAACATGTAACTTTTCTCCAAATGACTCAGGGAGAGGAACTGCAACAACAACAAAGTTTCTCCAGATGAATACAAACCGACTGCTTGCACTGAAGACTTGTAAAGGGTGATAGCCCTATCACCAGCGCAGAGTAAAGCCTGCTTTACACGGTACGATCTCTTGTGCAATTTCACGATCGATCGTACCCGCCCCCGTCGTTTGTGTGTCACGGGCAATTAGTTAAGCCGTTAACCCCCTGTCACACGTACTTACCTGCTGTGCGACGTCGCTGTGTGCGGGGAACATCCTCTTCCTGAAGGGGGAGGGACGTTCGGCGTCACAGCGACGTCACACAGCCGCCGGCCAATCGAAGCGGAGGGGCGGAGATGAGCGGGACGTAAATATCCCGCCCAGCTCCTTCCTTCCGTACCGCCGCGGGTGCTGCGGGACGCAGGTAAGCTGCTGTTCATCGTTCCCGGGGTGTCACACGGAGCGGCGTGTGCTACCCCGGGAACGATGAGCAACCGGCGCCATTTTAATTAAACGAGATTATGAAACCGAGCGACGAGTACACGACTCACGATTTGTGAGCGATACTGCGTCGCTCGGAGGTGTCACACAGCCCGCCGTCGCAAGCGATGCCGGATGTGCGTCACAAAAACCGTGACCCCGACGATCTATTGCACGATAGATCGTCTCGTGTTAAGGGGGAATGAGGGTATATAAAAACATAAAGGGAAGTGCTGAAGATTAACAGATGAAAAAGTGAGGAAATCTGCAGGGTCCCAAAGAGAAAGGGATAGACCCCAAGCATGGAAAAAGGGAAAGTCAAAGAGCAGCTTGTGTAGCCAAACACTGCGACCTTCTACAACCAGACACCACAAGACTGGCAGTCAAGCGTAACACACCCGTGACAGAAAGTGCCCCTATAAATAGTGGCAATCGGTGTAAAAAGATAAATATAGAAGAGACAGTGAGCAATATGGTTTTAAAGGGAATCTGATACCAGGTTTTTGCTCCCCCGTCTGAGAGCAGCATAATGTAGAAACAGAGACCCTAATTCCAGTTATGTGCCACTTGCTGAGCTGTTTGTTGTCATTTTGATACAATCAATGTTTTCTCTGCTGCAGATCTAGCAGTTATACAGAGTTCATGAATATGCTGGACTACCTGCAGCACGCCAAGTAGTCCTGTAATGATAATCTACTGCTGATTAAACAGTGATTTTATCAAATCTACAGTAAGCAGCCCAGTAAGCGACACATCGCTGGAATCAGGGTTTCTGCCCCTTATGTTATGCTGCTCTCAGATTAGGTGGAAAAAATTCTGGTGACAGATTCCTTTTAACTGTGAGATGATCTGGGGAGAATGAGGGAATTTGCTCACCTGGAAGGCTTGTGTGAGACACAACCACTTGAAGACATAAATGGCCGCTGCAGACCCTGGAAATACACATATCTGACAGTGGATGATGGGAGTAAAATCCGCGCTGCTGTAGAATAAGGAATGAAAAGCAAGTTCTAAAAGATGATTTTAGTCAACGTGTTTCGGATAACTCCTTCATCAGGATTTTCACCATATGAACTGGTGATTAGTTTACACTCCAAAATGCGCTGAATAAAATCATCTTTTAGGACTTTCTTTCCATTCCTCATTGTACGGAGATTTCGGAGATGTCGGGCGCACAGTACCTCTTACCCCACTGATGTTACAGAGTCACAATGAAGCGCTCCATCATCCCAGCTCCCATCTCAGCGGGGCGGCACATTACAGGTCACGTATAATGAAGAACAGACAGAAAACAAGCGTTCTCCGTGTCTGCTCTACCTTACAATGTCACAACATGGCATGGAAGCCGTTAGTCTGCGAATGTGCTCCATGTGTGACTGTAAGATGAGAGGTTCCTGAAAATTTCCACGAATCCTAAAGAAAAAAAAAAATCAATACGATGATCTGGGACTCATCAGCGCAGCAGCACGGATATGCACGCGCTCCGCTGTGCGGCTGGAAGCATTACATTCCCAGGAAAATTCCAAACCTCTATGTCATTTTAAAGCCATTTTATCCTCTAAAGTGGAGGCTACCCAGAGGGGTCGGAGTGATGCACGCGACGGGGGCAATCACATAATACCAAAACAAAGGGCGATTCACGGGAACCACAAATCAAGATGCAGCTCAGCTTATTCTGGATGATAGTTTTTTTTAACTCTGCTACATTGGAAACAGTTATGACTGACCTGAGGTTGCGAAAATCACCTACTGGCTTGTTATTCTCCTTACGCCATACTTTATACTGCAGCTCGGCATCGTTTGATTGGCTTCTATTTCTAAGCACAAGTCAGCACCAGGAGGCCACTTCATGGGGAATGGATTATCACAACATCATAAGCAAAAAAAAACCAAAAGTAACTAAAAGCATTGAAGAATAATTAAGACAATAAATGTAATGCATTCACCACTAATGGGTTGTACAAACAGAAGAGTAGTCAGGAAAGCCGGGGTCTGGTAACAGGAGGACACATATGGACACAGGGAGTACACAAAGGAGTAGTCAGGTCACAATCCAGGGGTCAGAATTCCAGGAAGCCATGTAATTGATTCAGGGAGTAAACTGAGATGTGGTCAGGTAACGGTCCGAGGTCTAAAGCCAAGAGGTTGCGACAGGAACAGGTAGTGAGCAGAGAGGAGTCAAACAACAGTCCGGGGTCAAAACACAAAGATCAAAACACTAGCAGAAACACTGGGCAACAGCACAACTACAGAACCAGAATGTACGACTAGCAAGGTTGTGGGAAAGCATGCGCAGTAAAGAAGATCAATTACCAGGAAGATGAGACAACTGAGCAATCAATCAACCGGCCAGCTCAGCAGCCCAGGAAAACACAGCAGAGCATCTCCTAGTGTGCAAGATCCTCTGTGCAGAGGAATCGTGACAGTAAGTAGGACAAGGGACATCAATTTAACATTGTTTACCTGAATTTTTCATTCTTTGGATGGTTAATCCTTCTATACTGTGACTATGATTGCATTCATTCCCTGACTTAAATGCATGTCTGCCGAAAGGTTCCCCCAACTGCTGATGACATCACATACGTAATAACTCCGCCTTTCTAGCACTGGTCGCTACAGGGTACTGCAAATGAATTAAGGAGCAGTATCTATCTGGGGTAAGTGACAGGTGGTTTGCCGGTGCTCACACCACACACATTTCACATGCAATTAGGTGCCTTCCCCACAGGGGGGAGTGGACTGGGGTGGGCATGGAGAGTTAGCCATCCAGTAGTTTCGGACTTCCCGGTCACCAAGACAACCACTGGGGGCCGGGTGCCACATGGGCTATAAGAAGAGGTAGCCAGCCACATGGGGTATAAGAGGACGTAGCCATGACACATAGCGAGCTTTCCTGAGGGACGTCCCATGAGACCAGACTGGGTGCAGGAGAGCTCCAGTGCTGGTGGGACACAGCTCATCTTTCTGCTGTGGAGCCTGGAGCCTGTGAGCAGGAGCTCAGCCCAGGTTCCTTCTGCCAGTCATTGGACAGCGAGGATAAACAGGACAGTTACACTGACACCGGAAACCGCCTGAAACTTGCACCAGATAATCAGAGACTTACCAGCAGTGAACCGGGACACTCTCGGGCAATCTCCTAACCAGTGAGTAAAACACCTGAACCGGAGCTCTTGCCTCGTTTCCATTATTTACCGGCGACGCCGTCCCGAACTACGGCGCCCACGGTCCACTAGTAGCCAGCCGGTTACTCTCCCGGGGCACCCACTCCGCCTGTGGGGACTGACTCCATCTTGGTTACAATCAACATCGACCCCCAGTGAGAAGAACCCTGCAGCGGCGACCCCCTACCTGGCCGCGCACCACAAGTGGCGTCACGACAAAAACTTTATTATCATTCCCATGTGCATAACCCCTTTCAAGTGACCCCCAGGGTCACGGAACTGGGCAACGGCCACCCAGTGAACTGTTCCCCGTAAATATATAGCCCAGGACCGCAGTGAGATTAGTGAGTACCCCATAGTCCTGAGGTGAGTCACTAATGCACCAAGATGGCAGACAGCCGTGAGCCACACATCACAGGCCCGCGAGCCACATGTGGCTCTGGAGCTACAGTTTGGGGATCCCTGGTCTGCACCATCTATTGTGGCTCTGGCAGGATGTTTAGCGTCGTTGTCCTGCTGGAAGGTGAACCTTCCTCAAGTCTTTTGCAGCCTCTAACAGGTTTTTCCTTCAGGATTATCCTGTATTTATCTCCACTCTTTCTGAGCAGCTTCCCTGCCCCTGGTGATGAAAAGCCTCCCCACAGCAGGATGCTACCCCCCTGTTGATATGCCATAAGTGCCCCAGAAACACTATCCGTCTTAATTAGTTAAATGTACTGCCTTATTTTCCATTCCATGTAATCCTACATTTTCAAATATATTGACTGCCAAAACTGGCCATTGTGACCACAGATCCCCAAAAATCATCATTATGCTCACGTTTTTAGGATAACTTGAGGGAACACATTAGGGAGCTTCAGGCCTTTGCTACATCCCATTGATGTGGGTGCTTAGAAATGGAGATCTTGACCATGTTCGTCAATTTTGGAAGTTCTCTTAGAAATCTAAGGGCTCAGTATTCCACTCTCGAGCCCTGTCCTTAAGATAGAGGTGACTCCAACCCCTGGGACTTACATTTATCTCAAGAGTGGCCTTGTTGTGTACTGTGAGGAATGGATGGGAGATGCGTTTGCACAGTTCTCTCTCTTCGTTTCTATCCCAGTAATAAAATTAAGCATAATCTGTCAATATTCCATATATATCCCAGATGGAACAACCTCCTCAATGGGCACAAAAAACTGAGTCGTTTTCCATGCCATGTAATGCTAAATTTCCAAATACAGTGCCTTGCGAAAGTATTCGACCCCCCTTGAAGTTGTCAACCTTTATCCACATTTCAGGCTTCAAACATAAAGATAAAAAAAAAATAAATTAATGGTGAAGAATCAACAACAAGGTGGACACAATTGTGACATTGAACGAAATTTTTTGCTTATTTTAAACCTTTTTTTTTAAAATAAATAGCTGAAAATTGGGGCGTGCAATATTATTCATCCCCTTTACTTTCAATGCAGCAAACTCACTCCAGAAGTTCATTGAGGATCTCTGAATGATCCAATGTTGTCCTAAATGACTGATGATGATAAATATAAGCCCCTGTGTGTAATCAAGTCTCTGTATAAATGCACCTGCTCTGTGATAGTCTCAGTGTTCTGTTTAACACTAGAAGTCCAAGGAATTTCGAGCTCCATAGGGTTCCAATGGTAGAAATGTTAAATGACCCCTCTCTGGGACTTCTAGTGTTAAAGCACAGAGAGCATCATGAAGACCAAGGAACACAACAGGCAGGTCCGTGATACTGTTGTGGAGAAGTTTTGGTTTCAAAAAGATTTCCACAACTTTAAACATCCCAAGAAGCACTGTGCAAGCGATCATATTGAAATGGAAGGGGTATCATACCACTGCAAATCTACCAAGACCCGGCCGACCAGGCAAACTTTCATCTCAAACAAGGAGAAGACTGATCAGAGATGCAGCAAAGAGGCCCATGATCACTCTGGATGAACTGCAGAGATCTACAGCTGAGGTGGGAGAGTCTGTCCATAGGACAACAATCAGTCGTACAAGGAGAAAGCCATTTCTCAAAGATATCCATAAAGAGTGTTGTTTACAGTTTGTCACAAGCCACCTGGGAGACACACCAAACATGTGGAAGAAGGTGCTCTGGTCAGATGCCTCCAGCGTTCTGCGCAAGCGCTGGCCAGATGACCCGACGTTGGAACGTTCTGCACAGAACGCTGGAGGCAGAGGGGAAAGGGCGGGCACGAGATGATGGGCGGGCACTTGCGATGCAATCACAGCGCCGCCCATAGTCTCGTGCCTGCGACACACGTGACCAGCAGTCCTCGCGTGCACGGGACCTCGGGCGCAGTGGGCGGCGTCCTGAAGTATGGAATGGAGCCATGGGCGATGGCCTAAAGCGACAGGAGGCAGACTAACAACCACCAGAGAGCCCGTCCCCGTGTACCATTATCAAAATCTGAATACAAAAAGGTACCTCTTTACAAAGTCTTTATTTTGGTCAGAAAGGGGGCACATAAACAACAGGAACATTGCTAGAATGCAGCCCAGGAGCTGCAGAGGGGGAATCTTTTAGGTTTCAAGCTAAATTTCTGATGACAGGTTCCCTTTAAAACAGCACTGGGGATCCTAAAAATGGATGGTGACATTGCGGATATAACTGGCACACAACCATCTGTGACGTTTCGGAAAAATCGATCCCTAAGGGACCGCCTTACACACAGTCACTTTGTGGCCCCTGAAAAACCAATCACCTGGATTCCGGGTAAACCGACTGGATGTTTCAGGTGTGGGGCATGTGATCACATCCAGACGGGTACAGTCACGGGTGAATGTCTTAAGGTTAGAGATTTTATAAATTGCAGAACCAAAGGCATTGTATACTTGGCCACCTGCCATTGTGGCAAACAATATATTGGGAAGACCATCAGGGAATTTCGCCGACAGGTAGGAGAACACCTAGGCGATATTAGGAACGAATGTGACACCCCGATCTCCAGGCACATGAATTCACAACATTTTGGTAACAGGGAAGCCATTGTATTTATGGGGATTTTGAAGGTTAAACCATCTCCGAGAGGGGGCAATCTGGATAGGTTGCTCCTCCAAAAGGAGGCAAGACTGATTTTTAAGTTGCGGACATGTCGCCCAGAGGGTCTAAATGACTAAATCAACTTTGGGTGCTTTATCTAAAGAAGGGATTTTTCTCTGGCTGGGGTGGGTGGTTTGGGGATTGACTGTTGAAGGTGTCTATTGAGCTGGGCTAGTGATCAAGTTGATGAGCCCCTTATGCGGAAATGAGCCCAGCCCGGCACACTGTGTATTGCTAAATGTTGCGCTAGGACTGTGTATTTGATCACTGTTAATGAATCTGCTTGTCTTGCTGGTTTACAGAACATGGCACCTGTGTGGGAGGCCAAGCTTAATGTATTTTCTGACATATAATGCTAATCATCCTGGCTATTGGTGATTGTCCTGGGCAGTGTTTAATAGCTGAATGCGGTCCGCGCATGCGCGGTGCGTGCGTTCCACCTGTGGAGCGCGGTAGTAAAATATCAGCCTGATAGGAGTGATTATGTGCCGCGCATGCGCGATGTGCTCTGCTTATAAGTGCGGCGCGGAATGAGTGCATCAGCCTGACAGGGATACCAGGAATACTTTATGAATGGTGGGTTGCGCGCCGAGCATGCGCAGTGTGTGCGTTCCATGAGTGGAACGCGGAAGTACAGCTTGACTGTATCAATCTAACGCCCACGCATGCGCAGTGTGTGCTTTGCCAGGCTGCCGCAAGCGCTGCAGACTGCTCGATTGGTCTATGGGCATGCGCAGTGGGGGCTGCTTGCATGAATCATTGATCGACTATGAGGACTGCACGAACATGTGGCACCATTGATTGCCGAGGATACAGGAGGTATGAGGGGTATTTAGGTTGTGGGTCTAGCAGCACACAGCGTCCCACTGGCCACTAGCATACACATTTGTACCACCAACGTACATTGTGTAGTACTGTCCTGCCATTGCAGGCTTTACTTGAAGATTTTCTCCCCTGATAAACTCTCTTATCATACAGAGAGGGAAACGCGTTGGGAGGGTGTGTGTTTCATCAGGGTTAGCATTCCTGACTTGGGTGCTGCCTTGTAAGGGCGGACACATTTTTTGCAGGGGCACGACAGGGGTAGGGAACTTGGATACTGGTCCCCCCCCCCCCTCCTTAGGTCTGGTCCGGCCCGCTTCTGCCTTGGACTTTTCCGGTGGTATCTGATCTCCTCAGGAGAAGAACTGGGTGAGATCTATCTGATTATTATTTATTCATGCACTGCACTGCACTTTTTTCTGTCATGTTTTTAGATTAATGATATTAAAAGTTAAATTTTAGATGCTTGCTTTAACTGGTATTCTAATCAGGATTTGGGTTATACTGCTTTGCCATTGCGGCAGGATTGCTTTTCTACTGAGCCACTGACTCCTCCCCCATCACCAGCTGTGCCCATGACGGGAATACGGCGGCATCTGCTGATCGAAGAAGATCTTTTCAATAGATGAGGGTCCTGATAGATACAGATGTTGAGCATGCCCCTCAATTTTGGGAGCTCTTATAGAAATGTATAGAAAAACTGCGCATGCGCAGTCAGTATCCCACTTTTATAAGTGCGCAACAGACCCTTGTTTTTGAGGTAGAGGTGGGTCCCCCCAAATGGGACTACATGTATCTCAAGAGTGCGGCTTTGGTTGTGCCCCTCAGGAATGGAGTGGTGGCTGTGCATGCGCAGTTCTCGCTCTTCATTTCTATGAAAGCTCCATAACCTGTTAATATTCATAAACTGTCCATAATGGGATACCCCTTAGATGGTCGTAAAGTGCTACCTCCCTTTCGCTGTGGAAGATGGGACCCTGTAATTTTTTTTTAGCAATTATTAAAACAATAAAATCAGGATAACTTTATTGATTGCAAATACAGTACAGCAGTAAATGTGCTGTAAACAGCGTGCTGTACTGGCACACACTATGCGGCTTCTCGGTATACCGGAGAAATTGCTGACATAACTGTTCCGGCAATGTGTATGTTATTCACAGATTCCTGCAACACGGCTGCTCCTGGGCTTAATTGCTTTCATATTCATCACATTTATCAAAGTCAGCACAACCCTTTCTTAAGAGCTCCTCCAAGTTATTTGCCATCTTAACAGTTCAACGCAAATGGCAATTGTATCCGTAAAGAGATATGAGGCATCTGCTGACATCAAAAAGAGTTTTTTTTCCCCGTCCCTTTAAATCACGGCACCATATTGCAGGTATGGACGTCTCCAGATGTTGTTGAGCCGCCTTTAGTTCTCAGACGTCTAAGAATTAAGGATGATTTTACTCATTATTTTGCTATAACAATCCCCATTTACAGTTTCCCAGCCATTGTTATTGGCTCACAAGTTTCATTGTTGTCCTAAGAGGGATTTAGAATTTTGCTCATCCTGATCTCTCTGGTTCATTGACAGAACATCATGAAGGCTCTGTAGAACTTTACGGTCTTTTTTTTGCATTGCTCTGTCGGATATTGTTAATGCTATATGTGTTTGTTTGGTCTCTGGAGTTTTGCTTATGCTGTAAGTCTCTGCATGGAATATATAGTATAATACAGGACACAGGACCTCTGTTCTGGACATCGGTGATGATCCTTGTGGTTGGACCCTATCCAGTACACTGTTACTTATGCTATAAGTGTCTGTTGCTTATGCTATATGTGCCTGTATGGTATATGCAAGAGAACCACGAGTTTTTTTGTGCAAAATTAGACAAATTTTATTACATACAAAGGGTGAACAGTCATAAAATCACATAAAATCCATAGTTCATGGGACCAGATGCTGGGGTATACACCATATCAGGGCTCAATTACAGACAAAAGTAGTATGGTACAATATACTAATGCACCCATTCCAGTGCATGAATGAAATACATTTTACTCCAGTGTCAACATGTCAGAATCGAAAATCCCTCAGGAACCCATCACATAAAGGCAACTGCCATGCTAACATTAGTATATCTACCGGTCAGTGGTGGGATGGTAAGCCCAGGCCTGGTCACAATAGGAACCTCACAGAACGACGTACGTTTCGAAGAGACGATATTTTAAAATCTTCATCAGGGTGGAGGTATTCTGACCGTCCATCCCAGAGCTCCGGTTTTTAAATGTGCGCATTAAAGCGCCAGCCGGAAGTTCGCATACGGCGCATGCGCCGGCCCGCAGGCAAGTCCCGCGAGACCGCCGCCGTCACGTCACAATCGCGCATGCGCGGGAGTACGGACGCGTCTCCATGACTCCCGCGCAGGCGCGAGACGGCCAGACGGCGGCGATCAAGCAAGGACGAGCATATGAGCCAGCGCGCGCGCACAGGAACTTCCGGATCTCACAAAGAGCGTGCTAGAATATGCATGATATCATGATGCAGGCGTGCTAAACTCACAGGTGTGATAACATGACAGACATAATGGCATTATTCATATCATTTTTCACAAGAAAGATCATTTCATATCTTTAGTGGTCCATATGGGTAATCTGTCACACTTCCACCAATGGTAATTTTTGGATATTGTCCTGCAATCACAAAAGATGTGGAATAAGAACACCGGAAAGGATGGGCAGAATGAATAAAAGGTTAAAAGAATAAAAAAGTGATACAAACATAGGTGGTAGGGAACAAGCGGTGGTACCACAACAATCAAGTGAGACAAAGGAGAATTCCACTAATTATCAGTCCCTGTGGAGGTTATCTATAGGACTGTATATATTTCCCACGTGTCTAGACCACTGTATTACAGGAAGGGGGAGTAACTAACGGCCTCATTTAGGCCTTTAGGGACCAGAGTATCCAGGGTCACGATCCACTTTGTCTCGCACTGTGCGAGACGTTTCTTGATGTCACCACCTCTGATTCCTCCCGTTATGGCATCAATGCCTCTGACTTTAAGTTTAGAAGGATCACAGGCGTGGTGCGATCTAAAGTGTCGCGGTAATGTTTTTAAGACACTTGGATCTACCTCTGATTTTGCCGCAGCAATATCTCTAACGTGCTCCCTAACCCTAATGCGGAGCTCACGAGACGTGAGCCCCACATAGGTCAGGGGGCACGTGCAGGTAGCATAATACACCACGTGAGTAGTGCCACACGTGATGTATTGTTTAATTTGAAAATTCCTAAGTCCATCTGATGAGTGGAAGGAAGAACTGCGGAGAATATTGCTGCAGGCCACACAATGCCCACAGGGAAAACATCCCCATGTGGGCACACTCGAGCCAAATGGGTTCATCCTGGGTGGAATATAGTGGCTCCGTACCAGAATATCCTTCAGATTTCTGGCCCTCCTAGAGGTCATCATTGGATTTTTTGTCAATACCTCTGCAAGTACGGGATCAGTGAGGAGTACCGGCCAATGTTTCCTCATGATCTTACGCATGGTCTCCCACTCTTGGTTGTAGGTCCCAATAAATCTCACTGTACTATCCTGTTCTTTTAGTTTTTTCGGGGTGTTAATCAGCAACTGTTCTCTAGGAGTGTTTTTCGCACGATTATAACCAGTTTTTATACTCCTCATGCTGTACCCCCTATCACGAAAACGGTCCCTGAGGTCCACAGATTGTGCCTCAAACATGACATCAGATGAGCAAATCCGTCGCATCCTCAAATATTGCCCGGTCGGGATGGCACGAATTACAGATGGATTATGGGCTGAGGATGCATGTAGCAGTGCATTCACGGACGTCTCCTTACGGAAGACGTCCGTTTGGATCGATCTCCTGTCATCAACAGTAATTAATATATCCAGGAAATCGATCCTGCATCTGCTACTTTTATGAGTCAACTTAATGTTGAATTTGTTGATATTCAGTTGTCCCATGAACCGATTGAGCTGGTCCGCGTCGCCCTGCCACACAAACAGGATGTCATCTATGTATCGCAGCCAACACTGCACATGGGCGCAAAGCTCAGGGCCTCCGTCACCGAAAACTAGCCTCTCCCAATACCCCAGGAAGAGGCCGGCGTACGAAGGCGCACAAGCCGCGCCCATGGCAGTGCCCCGCTGCTGTAGGTAAAAGACATCCTTGAAGACAAAGAAATTGTGTGACAGGGCGAAGCGGAGGAGCTCAATAATCAGTTCGCCCATATCATCATCGCGACCCGACATACTGAGGAAAAAACGGACCGCTCTGAGACCATCCTCGTGGGATATGCAGGTATAAAGACTCTCGATATCGGCAGTCACCAGAATCATGTCGTCCTCCAAAAAGACGCCGTCAATGCGACTCAGGACGTCCGTAGTGTCACGTACATAAGAGGGCAGTGCTTCCACCAAAGGTTTCAGATGGTAATCTATGAATTTACAGATGGGGTCGCACAAGCCCTCTATGCCGGACACTATCGGGCGTCCTGGTGGGTTGACGGCGTCTTTGTGGATTTTAGGTAGGATATAGAATGTAGGTATCCTCGGATGTTTATTACAAAGTCCATCGAACATTTTCTTAGTGATCAACCCTTTATCAAGAGCCTTATTCAGGATGGCAGTGAGCTCATTGGAAAATACAACCAACGGACTTGAGGGGAGTTTCCTGTATGTCTCCCTGTTGCGTAACTGTCTCAATACCTCCCTTTCATACTTCTCTATCGGTAATACCACAACATTCCCCCCCTTGTCAGCTGCTTTTATTATTATGTCCCTGTACCCTTGTAGTTCAGCCAGTGCCGATCTTTGTGCCCGTGTCAAATTGTCACGTCTGCACCTGGTTGGTATTTGTCTAAATTCATCACACACCATCTTGGTGAAGATGTCTACAGCGGGACTCAGGGACAATGGGGGGAACCTTGTGGATCTAGGTAACAAGGCATGTGGAAATGTACCTGTGGTTGGTGCCTCCTGCTCCTGTAGCAGATCCTCCAAATTCTGAATGGCATCCCTTTCCACCTGGCTGTCAGACACCGTCCATCCCAGAGCTCCGGTTTTTAAATGTGCGCATTAAAGCGCCAGCCGGAAGTTCGCATACGGCGCATGCGCCGGCCCGCAGGCAAGTCCCGCGAGACCGCCGCCGTCACGTCACAATCGCGCATGCGCGGGAGTACGGACGCGTCTCCATGCTCGTCCTTGCTTGATCGCCGCCGTCTGGCCGTCTCGCGCCTGCGCGGGAGTCATGGAGACGCGTCCGGAGTAAAATGTATTTCATTCATGCACTGGAATGGGTGCATTAGTATATTGTACCATACTACTTTTGTCTGTAATTGAGCCCTGATATGGTGTATACCCCAGCATCTGGTCCCATGAACTATGGATTTTATGTGATTTTATGACTGTTCACCCTTTGTATGTAATAAAATTTGTCTAATTTTGCACAAAAAAACTCGTGGTTCTCTTTC
This sequence comes from Anomaloglossus baeobatrachus, assembly GCF_048569485.1. NCBI lineage: Eukaryota > Metazoa > Chordata > Amphibia > Anura > Aromobatidae > Anomaloglossus > Anomaloglossus baeobatrachus. Next base: position 646,356,417 of record NC_134355.1, on the reverse strand, counting down.
ATATATAATATGTTATTGAGTTTGTGCCATTTGTGGGGGCTCTTACTATATTGTCCCCACACATTTATATGTTGTGCTCCTAGGAGTTTTTGCTCAACTAATGTGCCTGTATGGTACACATAACATAACTGGGACCACTATACTACAGATTAGCAGTGGTACCAGCAGTTGGACTGCAACCGGTCATGCATTAATAACCTAGCCTGTTGTAACGGGCTATGTACCGAAGGAACAGCGACTCCTAAGCTGACCCTAAGGGGTACTTTGCACGCTGCGACATCGCAGGCCGATGCTGCGATGCCGAGCGCGATAGTCCCCGCCCCCGTCGCAGCTGCGATATCCTTGTGATAACTGCCGTAGCGAACATTATCGCTACGGCAGCTTCACTTGGACTCACCTGTCCTGGGACGTCGCTCTGGCCGGCGACCCGCCTCCTTATTAAGGGGGCGGGTCGTACGGCGTCACTGCAATGTCACACGGCAGGCAGCCAATAGGAGCGGAGGGGCGGAGATGAGCAGGATGTAAACATCCTGCCCACCTCTTTCCTTCCGCATATCCTACGGAAGCCGCGGTGACGCCGGTAGGAGATGTTCCTCACTTCTGCGGCTTCACACACAGCGATGTGTGCTGCCGCAGGAGTGAGGAACAACATCGGACCGTCGTGTCAGCGTAATTATGGATTACGCCGGCGCTGCATCGATGATACAATTACGACGCTTTTGCGCTCGTTAATCGTATCATCGAGCCTTTACACACTACGATGTCGCATGCGATGCCAGATGTGCGTCACTTTCAATTTGACCCCACTGACATCGCACCTGCGATGTCGTAGTGTGCAAAGCCCGCCTAAGACTGGGGTCCCTGCGCTGTCCCTTATCTCTAAGGTAGGCTCAATGATAGCCAGGTTTGAGTCCCCAGCGTGACCCTATCTCCTGTCTGAGCCTTGATACTACTCCGCCCACCCAAGTAGCGGGCTGGATATCCAGAAACGAAAACCCAGAAACGAAAACCCCCACAAATAAGCACAGACAAGGGTTAACGAAAACTCATGCACACAGCACTCAAACACAAAGGAGGGACAGTATGTGAACTGAGGAGTAACGCATAGGGGGTAGGAAAAAAATGCACAACTGTAGAATTCACACACCACGCAGAATCGCAACCATATTACAGGATAACCACAGGAACCGAGGAAGCAAAGCTATATCCGGCACTCAGCCCCAAAAACCTGAAAATTATAAAGGGGGAAGGCAGAAGGTAATCAGTCGCCAGAGCTCCCAGCAGATGATCACAAGCCAGCAGGAATTAACTCCTGCAGCACTGGAGAACCATCACCCATGACAGGCTGTGCAACTAAAGGAACCCAGGCTGCATGTCAGACTCTGCCGGGTGTGGTAAGACTGATGCCGTCATGACACCCATCGAATGCAACGCCGATTGCCACCAGTGAAGTGTTGTTTATGCTATATACTGTATATTTGCACAGCACACATAGAATAAATAGCAGACACAGAAGAGATCCGTAGCAGCGCCAACACTTAGACCCCCCACCAAACATACATTTATCACTTATACTGCGGAGGCTAAAAGTGTTGGCACCTTTGAATTTTTTTCAGAAAATGAAGTGTTTCTCCCAGAAAATTATTGAAATTATATAGTTTTGTTATATACGTTTATTTCCTTTATGGCTATTTAAACAACACAAAAAAAACCTAAGAAAAAAAAAAAAGCAAATTAGACATAATTTCACACAAAACCCCCAAAACAGGCTGGGCAAAATTGTTGGCACTGTTCTAAAATTGTGGGTATACAGCGTTTTTTCATTCATGTGATGCTCATTCAAACTCACCTGTGGCAAGTAACAGGTGTGGGCAATATGAAAATCACACCTGAAACCACATAAAAAGGGGAGAAGTTTGCTCAATCTTTGCATTGTGTGTCTGTGGGTGCCACACTAAGCATGGAGAACAGAACGAGGAGGACTTGAGAAACAATATTGTTGAAAAAATAACAACAATCTCCAGAGATGTTCCTTTCTCCACGGTGTGCAACAAAATGAAGAAGTTTACAACCCATGCCACTGTAGCTAATCTCCCTGGATGTTGATGGCAGAGAAAAATTGATAAAAGTTTGCAACGCAGGATAGTGTGGGTGGGGGATAAGCCGCCCAAATCAAGATCCAAAGAAATTGAAGCTGTCCTGCAGGTTCAGGAGGCATTGAGGTCAGCACAAACTATCCATCGACAGTTGAATGAAATGAAACGTTATGGAGAAGACCCAGGAGGACTCCACTGCTGACACAAAGACATAAAAAAGCAGCTAGACTACAGCTTGCCAAAATTCAAATAATGGTGCCCAGAGTCGGTGCTTGTGCAGATTGAGCTCTCGGCTCAATATCTCATCTGCGAACGCGCCAGCTTCGGTCGTTTGCTCTCCCAGGAATGGACTTAAGGAAAATGGGGCGTGCGCAGATGAGATCTCAGCTCGTCATTGAGATGATAGCTCTATCTGCGCAAGTGCCGACTCTGGGCGCCATTTGTTTGAAGCCTGCACCACTGACAGTTTGTGGATCCTCCTGCCTCAAAGTGCCCTCAGCAAACATCTGGGACACCTGCCGCATGGGTGTAAGGCCTTTCAAATAATGGTGCCAAGAGTCAGCGCATGCGCAGATGGAGCTTTTGGCTCAAGCTCTTATCTGTGCTCGCACTGACTCTGTCCGCCATTTCTTTGAAGCCCGCACTGCTGACATCTTCAGAATGGCCAGTGCCTCACCGCCCACAGTGAGCACCAGCACAGAGCAGCGCCGGATGCCCCAGCACAGAGCAGCGCCGGATGCCCCAGCACAGAGCAGCGCCGGATGCCCCAGCACAGAGCAACGCCGGATGCCGAAGCACAGTGCAGAGCCGGCTGCCCCAGTACAGAGCAGCGCCGGATGCCCCAGCACAGAACAGCGCCGGATGCCCCAGCACAGAGCAGTGCCGGATGCCCCAGCACAGAGCAGCGCCGGATGCCCCAGCACTGAGCAGCGCCGGATGCCCCAGCACAGTGCAGAGCCGGCTGCCCCAGCACTGAGCAGCGCCGGATGCCCCAGCACAGAACAGTGCCGGATGCCCCAGCACAGAGCAGCGCCGGATGCCCCAGCACAGAACAGCTCTGGATGCCCCAGCACAGAGCAGCGCCGGATGCCCCAGCACAGAGCAGCGCTGGATGCCCCAGCACAGAGCAGCGCCGGATGCCCCAGCACAGAACAGCGCCGGATGCCCCAGCATAGAGCAGCGCCGGATGCCCCAGCACAGAGCAGCGCCGGATGCCCCAGCAGAGTGCAGAGCCGGCTGCCCCAGCACAGAGCAGAGCCGGATGCCCCAGCACAGAATAGCGCCGGATGCCCCAGCACAGAGCAGTGCCGGATGCCCCAGCACAGAGCAGCGCCGGATGCCCCAGCACAGAGCAGCGCCAGATGCCCCAGCACAGAACAGCGCCGGATGCCCCAGCACAGAGCAGAGCCGGCTGCCCAAGCACAGAGCAGTGCCGGCTGCCCAAGCACAGAGCAGAGCCGGATGCCCAAGCACAGCGTCGCAGCCTGCAGTAAGTATCTGGGCCCCCATCTGCACCACCCGCACCATCGTCGTACTCTTGTATCGCTTCTGCCTCCTGTGACCCTGCTCCACCACCGCTGCCATCTTCCTTGCGGTAAGACACCATCAAATTATAAGACGAACCCCATATTTTTTTTTACTTTTTTCTCTAAATTTGAGGTGCGTCTTATAATCCGGTGCGTCTTATAAACCGAAAAATATGGTACTTCATATTTCTGGAACAATTTCAAGGGTGCCAACACTTTCAGCGATGACTGTATAGCATAATGGGGGACACATGACTTTTGTAATTGGGATCAGTAGGAGCCGCAGCGTTCGGACACCCACTTATCACCTATCCTGTGGAGTGTCTGAGACATATAACATCATTGGGGCACAGGTCTTCTGTACTCAGGATCAGTTGGGGTATCCCGTTTTCTAAGAAATTGTTGTTTTTTTTATTTCGGAGGATCAAAAATCTTGACAAACATCTTAAAGGAAAAGTCAAGCCTCCAGGAGACAATACGTGCTCCCCCCGGTATTGTGCCTGCCTGTAATGACAGAGGAATATTTAGGGAATTTTGGGTTGCAGTAAATCGGCACTTTCATCGAGGTGAAGAGACTCGAGTAATTAATAGAGAACGTATTAGGAATACAGTAAGTGTAATTAAGCGGGAGGTGACTCCAGGGAAACCCTATTAGATGTTCACTATGATATTACCGCTCAGTCCAATTTGGATAGCACCAGCGAAATATTTTATTTATCCTCCTGGCAATTACTTACAAATCTACTTAGTCTGTTATGGCTGGGATAACGCTGGGGAAATATTAGGAGGTTCTGCTTCAGCGGATAAATCAGATTCGGGATCTCCTTACAATTTAAATGTCTGGCCGGCTCCGCAGAAGCGCACCGTCCTGCTCCAGCTGGAGACGAGGACCACGGGGTATCAGAAATACAAGCCCTCGCTCCACCAAGGCTGTCACTGTCAAAAACTAACCCTTCAATGGTCACAGTTGTATCAACAAAATTTTGCGCATAAGCAAATATAAGAAACTATCTTATCAGAGAAACCTGCATCTGTCTCCACTTAAGAGCCACTTCTTCTTACCCCTCTGCCATATTACCTCTGAAAACAGCTCAAATCTGCTTTGGTCGAACAAGACAGGCTGATGGCTCACTGAGAGATCAGATTACAGCTGTCTTTTGAGGTCTATGGGGATGGAAAGGCAGAGGAGAGCAGTGCTAGAGAGACAGAAAGATTTACAAAGATCATGCTGCTGCTGTCTTCAAAGTGTTTATCTCACCGCAATGCTGGACTCACAGCTACACTGCTTAATACTGCTGTAATATGTCCTCCATGTTGCTGCTTTCTGCTCAGTACTGCTGTATTATGTCCTCCATGTTGCTGCTGTCTTGTAAGTGTTTATCTCACCACAATGCTGGACTCACAACTACACTGCTCAGTACTGCTGTAATATGGCCTCCATGTTGCTGCTTTCTTGTAAGTATATATTGCTCAGTACTGCTGTAATATGGCCTCCATGTTGCTGCTTTCTTGTAAGTGTTTATCTCACCACAATGCTGGACTCACAGCTATACTGCTTGGTGCTGCTGTAATATTTCCTCAATGTTGCTGCTTTCTTGGGTTGATCTCACCACAAAGCTGGATTCACAGCTACTCTGCTCAGTACTGCTGTATTGTGTCGTCCATGTTGCTGCTTTCTTGTGTTTATCTCACCACAATGCTGGATTCACAGCTACACAGCTCAGTATTGCTGGATGCATCCATGACGCAGTGAGTCCTGATCGTGGGCACATACCCTTACAGGTTTTTTTTCAAATCTGCAGCTCATCAAATCTTTCAGTATTTTTGCTGATTCTTTTCACTCATTTTAATGAACAGAAAAAAGCAAGGAAAAATGCATAAAAAATACAGCAAGAACGCATGTATTTTATGCAGTGTTTTTCCTGCCACTCTCATTTTTGCAGCCAAAAAAATCTCCTGCAAATACTCAATGTGTGCACATATAATATACTACGCTGCTCTCAAAACACATAACATTACCATATACTGTCCCAATAACACTGTCATATATTGTCCTCATAACACTACAAGAAACTGTCATAATACTGCCATATGCTGTCCTTATAAATACTGCCCTGATAGCACTGCCATATATCGCCCCTATAATACTATTATATACTGCCCTCATATCACTGCCATATACTGTCCTTATAAATACTTCCATATACTGCCCTGATGGCACTGCCATATACTGTCCTTATAATACTATCATATACTGCCCTGATGGCACTGCCATATACTGTCCTTATAATACTATCATATACTGCCCTGATGGCACTGCCATATACTGTCCTTATAATACTATCATATACTGCCCTGATGGCACTGTCATATACTGTCCTTATAATACTATCATATACTGCCCTGATGGCACTGCCATATACTGTCCTTATAATACTATCATATACTGCCTTGATGGCACTGTCATATACTGTCCTTATAATACTATCATATACTGCCCTGATGGCACTGCCATATACTGTCCTTATAATACTATAATATACTGCCCTGATGGCACTGCCATATACTGTCCTTATAATACTATCATATACTGCCCTGATGGCACTGCCATATACTGTCCTTATAATACTATCATATACTGCCCTGATGACACTGCCATATACTGTCCTTATAATACTATCATTTACTGCCCTGATAGAACTGCCATACTGCCATATACTGTCCTTATGAAACTACAGTATCATATACTGCCCTGATAGTATTATAAGGACAGTTTATGGCAGTACTATCAGAGCAATATATGATAGCACGGTCATATACTGTCCTTATAATACTATCATATACTGCCATGATAGCACTGCCATATACTGCCCTTATAACCATGACCTATATTGTCCTCAAAATACAACTATTCACTGCCCACAGAAAACTGACTTAAATAATACTCCCATACCATGTCCACATGATACCGCTGCATCCGTCAATGCAAACGGAAAAAGAGAGGAGTGTCACAAGTGTCTGGACATTATTAGAAAACCCGTCAGTAGGAATAAGTGCTCTGCAGACTACAGAGGTTCAGTTTTCTGGGTCCCTCTGGTCGGGCACCATTCTTGGGGGAATTGTCAAACTATTAAAGGGGCAAGGGGGCACCCACCTGAGTTATTATAGAAGCCCAGGCTGGAATAAATAGTCTAGAATCATGGCGGGGAGCGTCCTTCACCCAACCCACTGCTGGTAAATGGGAAAAAGCCAAAATGCCCCCACCCCATATATGTGGCGCCCCTGACCTGGTCAGGCACCACTGAGTACTGCACCCATGCTGGGGACAGTACAATACAGGTAATCCAGAAGGCTGACTGGGGTGTGGAACACAGGCGCATAGTGATCAGGTCTCACACATGTACCCATGAGAGGACCCCTGGGGATCCCAGGAGGGGGAAAAGCCTTCACCTTCACTGGAATAGTGGAGGGGGCCAAAAGCCTCCATCTCCTCTCAAGGGGTGTGGTAAGAGAGTCTGGTTGCTAGGTGGCGTAGGCAGGCACAAAAAGGGAAAAGAGAAGGAGGATTAAACAGTCTAGAGTCTGCAGCAGAGTGTGGAGGAGTGAGGAGCAGGAAAGTGAAGCTCAGACAGGAGCAGGAGTGAAGGTCCCGGATGTGAGCCGGTTCAGAGCAGAGTCCAGGGAGCTCCGAGGAGAGCTGACCCCTTCCCCTGGGCTGCTGTAGTCTGACAGCGTCCGCGCAGTGGCTACCGACGGGGGAGAACGGTCAACTAGGAGTGCTACCCGAAATCCATCTTCAGCTAGAGAGAGAGCAACGGAGTGGGAAGTAAGGAGACTGCTAGAGAGCACCAGGCCCAAACGGGCGGCAGATCCCGAAGCGAAGATAGATCCAGCTTTCTTTTGCTAAACCTGCCGGTGTGGGGCTCTCCAAGCCCACGCCACAACACCACAAAAGCCGCAGCCACGTAGCCACAGTTAGGGCCCATAGGTCACAGGAGGCAAGAAGCTGGAGTGATCTGGCCCAGGCGACAAGCACACGGCAAACGAAGGGGAGAGAGGCTTCAGCATCTTCCCTGGGTGACCCCCATAGGGACTCAAAGTCGGGGTTACCCCAAACCACCAAGGGCTAAGGAAGGCGAGTTAGTAGTCACCCTCACAAGTCAGCCTGAAGGACACCTGGTTCCCACTTGGTTCATCCCAGCTACGCCCGGGTTACTCACCCTGCCATCTGAAGTGAGTAAAACCCCTGAAAGACATTCTGCGTGTGTGGAGTTATTCTGCGCCTTGTGGTACTACGCACTTACACAGGGCCCTGGGGCTTGCCTCACTCTCAGGAGGCTATTCCAACTAACTGCACTCACCATCAGCCCCAGGCGTCCCTCAACCTGCAGTGGCGGTCCCTACTGGCCGCAATACTGAGAGTGGCGTCACGACAAGAAGAAGATCTCCTACCTGTGACCAGATCCAGCTGAGTGGAGTCCCTGAAGGTAATGCACCGACACAACACCTGTGGGGCTTCACATCTGGCGTCACGAACAGGATTAGGACTAGACCTGTCCAGACAGGTGACCATGTGCCTGGGCGGTCCGCTTGAAAAATTGGAAGCGCCGCCATATTGCCACCATGAAAAGCGCGCTGAAAAACAACAGCAGCCCGCGCTGGGAGAAGTTACCGCCCACGAAGAGGTGTGGCTACCCAGAGATCCCCTGCAGAGTTCTGACCTCGCTTGTGAAGAGAGCGGAGGCGTCCAGAGACGTCGGGACAGAAAGGGAGCCAGAAGCCTGCTGCTGGGAAAGGAGCTGCTGGAAGAGGCAGAGCGGAAACTGAACAGCTTGCTACTAGAGGCAACGACGAGTCCACTGCTGGGAAATCGTGCAGAAGAGGGCGCAGAAGAAATGGCGTCTGACCGCAGAAACCCAGAACCGGGCTCCGCTGCCTGGTGGTATCGGGAGCTGGCCCAGTTCTGCGACCGACTGGAGACCCGGGTCGTGGAGCAGATCAGAGAAGAACGCATGGAACTTCTGGAGATGGCTGCCGCGGTTCAGGCCTATGAGAGGGGAACCGCACGACGAGTGCCAGACCGGACGGCGACGACTCAGACCCCGATGCTGCCACCGATGGGTGAGTCCAGTATTACCCCTGCCGGCCCGGATGCCCCGACCCCTGCTGCCACGCCCGCGGTCCCTGAAGAGGCGCCCGGCGCGGCGACGCTGAGCCAGGCCGCAGCCACGCCAGGTACGGCCCGCCAAGCCCAGGCCGCCGCAGCGATGCCCTGCTCGGCCCGTCAAGCCCCGGCCGCCGCAGCGATGCCCTGCTCGGCCCACCAAGACCCGGTCCCTGCAGCGACGCCCAGCCCAGCCTGCACAGATCCCATCGCAGCTGCGACGCCGATCCAGGCCGCCGCCATACAGGGCGCGGCCCGCCAAGACCAGGCCGCCGCCATACAGGGCGCGGCCCGCCAAGACCAGGCCGCCACCATGCCAGGCGCGGCCCGCCAAGAGATTGCATCACCATTTTCCCCGGCCTGCAAGGCCAGAGCAGACACCGCTCCCCAGTCCAAAGAGGTCCCTGCTGGAAAGCCCACGCTGGGGGAGGACCCCGAATACTGGAAGCTGAAGGCTGACCTAGAGGCCCAGTTCCCACAAGAGATGGTGGATCGGTATCTGCTCCCTCCGCACACCCCCAAGAGGATTCCGGCAACCCCTGCAGCAACCACGCCAAAGAGTCCCCCGCCTGGGCCTGTTGAAGGAAGTTCATCCCCAGCACCGCCACCAAAGGAGTGCCAAGAAGAACTAAGGGGGAGAGGAGGCCAGGAAACTGAGGAGCTGACTCAGGAGCCACCAGCAGTGGATCCATGCCCCGAGCCAGAGATGCTGCCGTATTCCCGCTGGGACGAGGAAGACCTGACACCTTCTGCTGAGGAAGATCTGCCCCAAAGCCTCACCTGGGAGCTTGTAAGCTGCACTTCGCAGAATCCAGCCCGCAAGACACAGCGCCGCAGTAGAACCCAGTCTTTCCCTGCACCGCCATCCCCAGAGCAGAGAGAAGTCACGGCCAGAGACCTACAAGAAAAACGGTTCCTGAGAAGGTCCAAAGCCCAGGTCAGAGGACCCCTTTGTAAAGGAGTAGTGGAGGACTTCAGCCTAAAGTCAGGATACGGGTTCATTGTTGCACCTGGTATCAAAGAAGGTATCTTCGTCAATAGAAGAGATGTGAGAGCTCATTTGCCCAGAGGACATCCTGGAAGAAACTTAAAGATGGGAGACTCCGTACAGTTCACCATGCACCAAGGAGAAAGAGGGTGGTATGCGCTAGATGTAGTGCCATGTCCCAAAGAAGAAAGGAAAGACAGCCATAAAGAAAGAAAAGACCAAAGACCTAATGAAGAGACAACTACAGATGAGGAAAAAGGTCAAGAAAGCAACAGGTGCCGCAGCCCTACAGGCCCAAGCCCTGGTGAAGAGGAATCCGCCTAAGTTTAAGTAAAGTACAGCAAGTTTTGACCAGTTTGGAAAGTTTGTTTTGCAACGTTTTAAAAGTTCAAGTATGTGCCCACATAAACTTGTGTGAGAAATAAACCTTAAGGCTATGAACTGGCTATAGCCACAAACTCTCGCAGTGTAAATAGTTACACCAGAGGGCACCACCACCACCAGAGTCAGCCTGTTTAGGGGCTTGGCTCGTCTGCAACCAGGAGGAGCCCGTCCGTATATAGGGCCTTGGCTCGCCTGCGACCAGAGAGCATGCCTGTTTATGGGGCCTGGCTCTCCACCACAAAGAGGGTACCTGGTCAGCACCAACTGTGGAGGCCGCCTCTACATCCTGCCAGAAGAGGCTGAAGGCGCGGATCCACCAGGCCAGGTATACCCTGAAGACCACCAGACCATGAAAGCCGCCTCTACATCCTGCCAGAAGTGGCTGAAGTCGCGGCCAACGTGAAAGGGTTTTGGGTGGGTTGACGGACTTGTGGGTGGAGGGTGGTGATGTATGGTACCTGGTGCTTTTAAAAATGTTTTACATGTTTTAATGTTTTATGCATTTTAAAATGTTGTCTTGCAGCCCGAGGACGTGCTGGTGATAACTAAGGGGGAATGTGGCGCCCCTGACCTGGTCAGGCACCACTGAGTACTGCACCCATGCTGGGGACAGTACAATACAGGTAATCCAGAAGGCTCACTGGGGTGTGGAACACAGGCGCATAGTGATCAGGTCTCACACATGTACCCATGAGAGGACCCCTGGGGATCCCAGGAGGGGGAAAAGCCTTCACCTTCACTGGAATAGTGGAGGGGGCCAAAAGCCTCCATCTCCTCTCAAGGGGTGTGGTAAGAGAGTCTGGTTGCTAGGTGGCGTAGGCAGGCACAAAAAGGGAAAAGAGAAGGAGGAGTAAACAGTCTAGAGTCTGCAGCAGAGTGTGGAGGAGTGAGGAGCAGGAAAGTGAAGCTCAGACAGGAGCAGGAGTGAAGGTCCCGGATGTGAGCCGGTTCAGAGCAGAGTCCAGGGAGCTCCGAGGAGAGCTGACCCCTTCCCCTGGGCTGCTGTAGTCTGACAGCGTCCGCGCAGTGGCTACCGACGGGGGAGAACGGTCAACTAGGAGTGCTACCCGAAATCCATCTTCAGCTAGAGAGAGAGCAACGGAGTGGGAAGTAAGGAGACTGCTAGAGAGTACCAGGCCCAAACGGGCGGCAGATCCCGAAGCGGAGATAGATCCAGCTTTCTTTTGCTAAACCTGCCGGTGTGGGGCTCTCCAAGCCCACGCCACAACACCACAAAAGCCGCAGCCACGTAGCCACAGTTAGGGCCCATAGGTCACAGGAGGCAAGAAGCTGGAGTGATCTGGCCCAGGCGACAAGCACACGGCAAACGAAGGGGAGAGAGGCTTCAGCATCTTCCCTGGGTGACCCCCATAGGGACTCAAAGTCGGGGTTACCCCAAACCACCAAGGGCTAAGGAAGGCGAGTTAGTAGTCACCCTCACAAGTCAGCCTGAAGGACACCTGGTTCCCACTTGGTTCATCCCAGCTACGCCCGGGTTACTCACCCTGCCATCTGAAGTGAGTAAAACCCCTGAAAGACATTCTGCGTGTGTGGAGTTATTCTGCGCCTTGTGGTACTACGCACCTACACAGGGCCCTGGGGCTTGCCTCACTCTCAGGAGGCTATTCCAACTAACTGCACTCACCATCAGCCCCAGGCGTCCCTCAACCTGCAGTGGCGGTCCCCACTGACCGCAATACTGAGAGTGGCGTCACGACAAATAGAAGATTCTCCTACCGGTGACAAGATCCAGCCGAGTGGAGTCCCTGAAGGTAATGCACCGACACAACACCTGTGGGGCTTCACATATACATTGTATGAAACTGATTCCTGACTATCACTGCTGGTAAACGGAAAAAAAAAATGGAAAAAAGCCAAACCGGCCCCACCCCAGTGATTCCTGACTACACCCACCGTGCAGTCACCCGAGATCTGAAGTGTGATGACCTCCTACCCAGATCCGGTCACATCTGCCGGTGATAACGCGCAGACAACCACAGATTTGCAGGCGCTTCCATCACGAAATGACACCTCGTCTCCTATTAACAATATAATCTTATTAGACGATAATGTAATCGCTTCTACGTGTCCAGATGTTTTACTTCATCGGATGGGCTCAGATGGCAAGTGAAATGCCAACTCCTGCTAAACGTTCCGTCCTAAGCCATTAGCATTGCCCGTAAAGGAGAATCAATTTGCGGCTCTTCTAGGCGGGGGGTGGGGGAGAGGGGGTCACGCATATCACCACACTGCCGTAATTGTTAATTTTACACTTAAACATTCAGAATTTAGAAGAAATTAATTGTCATGAAGAATTGACAGAAATGGATTCAGCAGCTGGTGAGCTCCAAGTCATCAACCGGGAAAATGGAAACTAGTTTGCCGCCAACGGAGATCTGCGGCCAATCGCATTGGTGCAGGATGGAAAATTGAAGCAATTTTTCTCTTAAAATTAAAGCACAACTCCAGTCACAAGTCATATAGGTATCACAGTATAAAACAAATGCCATTATTAAAGGGAATCTGTAACCAGGGTTTTGTTATGTAATCTGAGAGCAGCATGATGTAGTGGCTTAAGGGTACTTTACACGCTGCGATCTCGCTAGCGAGCGTACCCGCCCCCGTTGGTTGTGCGTCACAGGGAAATCGCTGCCCGTGGCGCACAACATCGCTCGGACCCGTCACACTACTTATCTGCCTAGCGACGTCGCTGTGACCGGCGAACCGCCTCCTTTCTAAGGGGGCGGTTTGTTCGTCGTCACAGCGACGTCACTAAGCGGCCGCCCAATAGAAGCGGAGGGTGGTGAAGATGAGCGGGTGGAAGATCCCGCCCACCTTCTTCCTACCTCATTGCGGGCGGCCGCAGGTAAGGTGAGGTTCCTCGTTCCTGCGGTGTCACACCACATAGCGATATGTGCTGCTGCAGGAATGACGAACAACCTGCGTCCTGCAACAGCAACGATATTTGGGAAATGGACAGGGTGTCAACGATCTACGATAAGGTGAGTATTTTTGATCGTTAGCGGTCGCTCGTACGTGTCACACGCAACGACGACGCTAACGAGAACGGATGCGCGTCACGAATTCCAGGACCCCAACGACATCTTGTTAGCGATGTTGTTGCGTGTAAAGCGGCCTTTAGACCCTGATCCAGCGATATATCACTTGCTGTCATTTTGTATACAATCACAGGTTTCTCTACTGCAGATCTAGCAGTGCTTTCAATGTCGACCTCTATATAACCCAGCCAACACCAGTGATTGGCAGCTTTCTGGGTACACCATCATTTCAGTAGGTAATTCACACAAATGCACCAGGCTACCTGTGATGCTTGACAATATGTGGTGTTAGTGTGATGCTAGTCACTAGGTAGCGCTATATACTATTTGCATATAGTGTGAATGGAGAGGTAGTCAGACAAGCCGAAATCAAGAACCAGGAGGACACAACTGGACACAAGGAGCCGGCAGAGACAAGATCAAGATACAGGCCAAGGGTCAAGATTCCAGAACAGTACGTATAGCATACAGGGAGCAGGAGGAGACGTGATCAGGAGAAGATCAGAAGCCAGGAGGTAGCGACAAAGTCAGGGGATGGGCAGAGCAAAGTCAACATCAGTCCAGGGTTGAGAAACCAAGATCAGAAAACTGTACACAAACGAGAGCCAAGAGCACTTACTGCGGAACCAGGAAATATGACTGGTGAAGTTCTGGGCGAGCATGCTCCCTAATGAACCTGAGCAATCACCTGAAACAAGAGCATCAGGGAAAGTCACTCGCAGCATCAGCGTAGGACCCAGTGCTGAGAAACAACCCGTCCACAGGAGCTCAAGACAAACAGCAGAGCAGCTCAACCTGCAAAACGCTCTGCGTGACGAAAACAGGCAAGTACCGACTCTGCAGGAGAGCATGATAGAACATCACAGAGCACAAATCAAAGCCGTGACACCACCTTCTCCCATGACATGGTCAAATTCTGAAACTCACATGCCCATTACCTTTTTTTATTTTTTAGCAATTTTTGGTACAGTCCCTCTTCTGTGAGATCGATGATGGGGTTAAAAACTTGCTCACCTGGACAGCTTGTGTGAGACACAATCACTGATCTGCGTAAAGCTGCTGCAGACCCTGGAGATGCAGATCACTGACAATGGATAATTTTCATTTTCACTATGAAACGCATTGGGGTTAAAAACCATGATGCCGTTGAATGAGGAATGAAGCAAGTCCTCAAAGGTGATTTTACTCAACGCGTTTTGGAGTGAAACTCCTTCATTAGCACAATCACTGATCTGCGTAAAGCTGCTGCAGACCCTGGAGATGCAGATCACTGACAATGGATAATGGGGTTAAAACCACTGTGCTGTTAAATGATGAATGAAGCAAGTCCTAAAAGGTGATTTTATTCCATGCGTTTCAGAGTGAAACTCCTTCATCAGGACCATTACCATTCAATAATCATTGTCCTGATGAAGGATTTTCACTATGAAACGCATTGGGGTTAAAAACCATGATGCCGTTGAATGAGGAATGAAGCAAGTCCTCAAAGGTGATTTTACTCAACGCGTTTTGGAGTGAAACTCCTTCATTAGGACCATTACCATTCAATGATGATTGTCCTGATGAAGGATTTTCACTATGAAACGCATTGGGGTTAAAAACCATGATGCCGTTGAATGAGAAATGAAGCAAGTCCTAAAAGGTGATTTTATTCAACGCGTTTTGGAGTGAAACTCCTTCATTAGCACAATCACTGATCTGCGTAAAGCTGCTGCAGACCCTAGAGATGCAGATCCCTGACAATGGATAATGGGGTTAAAACCACTGTGCTGTTAAATGATGAATGAAGCAAGTCCTAAAAGGTGATTTTATTCCATGCGTTTCAGAGTGAAACTCCTTCATCAGGACCATTACCATTCAATGATGATTGTCCTGATGAAGGATTTTCACTACAAAACACGTTGAGGTTAAAAACCGTGATGCTGTTGAATGAGGAATGAAGCAAGTCCTAAAAGGTGATGTTATTCAACGTGTTTTGGAATGAAATTCCTTCATCAAGACCATTACCATTCAATGATGATTAGAGTTTCATTCCGAAACGTGTTGAATACAATCACCTTTTAGGACTTGCTTCATTCCTCATTCAAGCAGAGCGGTTTTGAACCCCATTATCTATTATCATTGATCTGCAACTCCAGGGTCTGCAGCAGCCATTCACGCATATCAGTGGTGGTGCCTCACACAAGCTGTCCAGTTGAGCAATTCCCTTGTTTCTCATCCAGGTGACTCCACAGTTAAAACCCTATTTGTGCACTGTTTTCTTCTCATTATTCTGTGGGATTGGAAGGGCCGTACCTACAATGCATCAGTAATGTTAGGACATCCATAATCCCACCACCAGTTCACCGATAGTCCTTTCATGGACTAAACCCTGCATACCAGGAACACCCAACAAGACCTTATGGCGTTGCTTTGACCCACTTGTCTAGCCATCACCATTGGACACTAGTCAAAGTAGGCACTCAGTGTTCTGTTTGTTCACTTACTTGTGCCATTACCCTTAAGTAAATGGTTCTTGGGTAACACATGGCATTGTAACACCTTCATATTGGGTCTGTGGTTCATGGAAATACAGTAGATGCCTACAGCATCTTGTGCGTTGGCTCCACACAACTCAAAGCTTGTTTCGAGCTCTAATACTGCCATATGCATGAGATTACCTTCATAAGAAGCAAGAAAAAAAAATCCCAAAACCACACTGAAGAAAATGAGACATCAACCCCCAAGACACAAGAACTTATTCCAAGTCTCCATACACCAGATTTGTTAGCGATTTCTCCTTGAGTTTCCACCACCCAAAGGACCTCTCCATCGCCTTCAAGATATTCATCCAAAATAATTACTAAATGATTTCCCAAGATGTTATTTAGAAGAGTAAAAATAATTCCTAATACACCTCCGGAGAGGATTGAGATGGACTGTGAGCTCGCATCCTTCTTCAGCATTAATTCAAGTCAATTATGAAGCCTGAGTGCCTCGTTAATTATGGTAAGAGTAGATTCAGATGATTCCAAAGACAAGTGGATTCTTTGCAGGTTTTAAGACCCATTAATGAACAAATCGTACAGCGGTCCTTAAGTTTGACACATCGCCTTCCAAGTTTCGGCAGCTCATGAATATGGATATATTGATTTAATATTCATGTGGCTCTAATAAGGCATATTGAAATCAGGACAGATGTTAATAAATAGCTAGAATTAACGAAACATACTGATTACCGCCACGTCGTACCTGCATATGATTTTTTAGTTTACAGCAGTTTGGGGAATATCTTTTACTAATATAATAAACTATGATAGAGAAAAGAAATCCACATTTTTTTATAAGGTGATTTTCAGAAAACTTTCAAAAAGTTTGGAAATTCTTAAAAAATGCATAAAAGTAAAACACGACATAAAGGTAAAATATTTATCACTACCGGATCACGACTGGAGATAAATTAACCAGTAAGACTTTGGGCTTAAAACAGTCATCATGGCCGCAATGGAACTCGGTGTGGTGCCATACTGGGCACCATATTCTACTGAGCTCTAGTACAACATGCAATGATTGTTTTATATGCTGGATGTCACGGTCGTCTCGCTGCTTTTTAGAGTCTAGTGACTGGATTAGGATTGGAGCCTCTGATTTCCAGCTGGGACTCTACATTTGGTGCTTTATGAGTTAATGTCAGTTTTGTTGCCAACAGCTCATTGCAGCTGATTAGTAACTATGCCCCTTTAGGTTTAATTAGTGGGGTTTCTCAGCAATCCTTGCTGATGATACAAATCCTTTTTATTCTGGACGCCTTGGTGGAAGGTCCTGCCTAGAAGTGTTACAGACTATTCTTTTTTTATTACTTTTTTCCTCTGTTTAGGGGGCTTTACACGCTGCGACATCACTAATGCGGAGTCGTTGGGGTCACGGAATTTGTGACGCACATCCGGCCGCATTAGCGATGTTGCTGCGTGTGACACCGATGAGCGATTTTGCATCGTTGCAAAAACGTGCAAAATCGCTCATCGGTGACATGGGGGTCCATTCTCGATTATCGTTACTGCAGCAGTAATGATGTAGTTCGTCGCTCCTGCGGCAGCACACATCGCTATGTGTGATGCCGCAGGAACGAGGAACCTCTCCTTACCTGCCTCCCGGCCGCTATGAGGAAGGAAGGAGGTGGGCGGTATGTTCCGGCCACTCATCTCCGCCCCTCCTCTTCTATTGGGTGGCCGCTCAGTGACGTCGCTGTGACGCCGCACGGACCGCCCCCTTAGAAAGGAGGCGGTTCGCCAGTCACAGCGACGTCGCCGGGCAGGTAAGTATGTGTGACGGGTCTGTGCGATGTTGTGCGGCACGGGCAGCGATTTGCCTGTGTCGCACAACAGATGGGGGCGGGTACCCACGCTAGCGATATCGGGACCGATATCGCAGCGTGTAAAGTAGACTTTTGTCCTACCTTACCTTGTGTCGTATTAGTGTAGCGGTGGGTCTAGTGAACCTCACCTGCCAGTTCGCTAGCCAGGGTATCTACAAGGTTTCTCAGGGTCACAGGTTCCTGCTCATTGACAGTTGAGGAGACTGTATAGGGACTGGCTAGAAGAGTAGGGACAGCTGAAGGTGAGTTCAAGAGGTGTCCCATCTAAACTTTTAAATAGAGCCAGGGCCCACCGTTGTTATAGTGTCCACTGTGCTCCCCCTTATTTGTGGTATTGCTTGTTGTATTTTTGTGTGTCTGGCTCACCGTTGGTCTGTACACACGTGCCATGCTTGTTATTCTTGGCAAACGTGACAGTGGGACAGGTTTTGTTGTGCTGTATTATGGAGCCATGCAAGGTGGGTCCATTATGTGGATGCGAGACTTTTTAGTCTAAAAAAATTAACTGAACCCAAAAAAATAATGATAGTAAAGACGTTATTAGTTGAACATAAAAACGAAACCAAGCATGGGTGGGACAGATAAGGAAAAAGTCCAGCGCACGCTCAAATCAGCACTCCGGAGCAAAGGAACCAATGGTAGATATGGAGAAAGTCTTAAAAGGACAAAACTCCAGCTCCACGGTGCGTGGATAAAAAAAAAATGTATTGAAAGTCCATTGAAAGGTAAAATAGAGGCATCAATGTCAAGAAAAAAATTAGAAAAGAACTATGCGTTTCGATTGATAAACATTCTTAATCATGATGGGTAGAATAGCTGTAAATTCACTACAGGACAAAATTAACAAACAGATAACAAAAAGAATTAAAATAAACAGAAATACTATGAAAACAAAAAAGAAGTACAAAATATGATATAATAATTAATAAACTAATTCAATATTTATTTTAATAAAAGAGAAAAAGAAACAAAGCATGAATGGAATACCTAAATTAACTATGGGATAGACAATACAACATATATACTAACAAAATAAAAATAAAAATAAATAATAATAATAAAAAATAAATAAACAACAAAAAAGTAATATTGTAAACAAGCAAAATAAAGGTAATATGATATATAATAATCTAAATGATTAATTATTTTAATAAAGGAGGAAATAAAACAAAGCGTGTGTGGCGTAGACATAATCCAGGATAAGATGACATATGCAAATGCATTAAAACAATAAATGATTAAAATAAATAAAAAAATATTATTTATTAAACATTAACAAATAAAAAAGAAATATAATATATAACTGTAAAATAAATGAAATAATAAACCTCTATAACAAAAGTGCAAACAAAACAAAGCATGCATAAGAAAGACATTAATCCACCAAAGGATAAACAAAATAAATTATATAATACACATAACACAGAATCCCAAAATGTAATACTATAAAATCATAAATATTGCAATATAATATTAAATAATAAATTAAATATTAAATTATTTTAATATAAGAGGAAGTAAAACAAAGTATGGATGGGAAATACATGAATCCACTAAAGGTTAAACAAGATGACTGTGATGACTGTCACAAGGTGCTGCTAGACACTACTTGTATGCAGGAAGTGGAGCGGTAGTCAGACAGGCCGAGATCATAAACCAGGAGGGCACGACAATACATGGGGGGCAGACAGAGACGAGATCAGGATACAAGCCGAAGATCAGGGTTCCAGGAGAATACATACAAAATACAGGGAGCAGGCAAGGATGTGGTCAGGAGGAAGTCTGAGGTCAGAAGCCGGGTAGTCACAACAAAAATAGGGGAGGACAGGCAGAGACGGGTAAACAACAGTCCGGAATCGAGAGACCAAGATCTGAACACTGAGCACCACAGCAGCCAACAGCACAACTGTAACCAGGAAGTACGACTGGCGGCATCCTGAGCGAACACACTCCCTAAGCAGAGCAATGACCATGAGCACCACCCAGGACCAGTGTGGAACCCATTGCTGTGAAACAACCCGTAGAGCATGCATCCTGCAAAACGCTCTGCACCATACGCAACATATACCGGCTCTGCAGGAGAGCATAGCAGAACAATACAGAATGTTCTGCACATAGGAATCGTGACAATGACATAAGAATACATAAAAAAATAAATACTAAAAAAAAACAACAACCCAAAGCATAATACTATAAAATCATAAATGATGTAATATAATATTAAATAATAAATTAAATATTACATTATTATAATATAAGAGCAAACAAAACAAAGCATGGGTGGGATAGCCATAGATCCACATAGGATAAACAAGGCAAGATACACAAATACTTAACATAACAAAAAAAACCCAATAAATAATTAACAACACCAAAAGCAACAATACATTTTCCCTCCCCCCAACATAATCTTTGGATAGTCCCCATCCAGCTATATGGGGACTGTCGGACGAACCTGCTCACAATAGATATAAAAAGTCTACACACCCTGTTAAAATGTCAAGTTTTTTTCTCATGTAGAAAAATCTTATCAAGGTGAATAATTTCAGAACTTTTTCCATCTTTAATGTCGCCCATAATAAGTACAAATCCATTTAGGAACAAACTAAAATTCCATAACCATCATTTACAGTGATTCTGATTAGTCCAATAGAAAGTTTAGCTGTTTAGGAGGAGTTTCCAAACATTTTCTTAGTTATATTTTACAGCAAAAGCCATGCTTTATAAACAGCTAACAACACAGCAAAGGGATCAGATAGGTGAAAGTTATTCATCAAGAAAAGGGTACAAAAAAGTTCCAAAGCATTAGATATACCATAGACCATTGTGAAGACAGTCCGCAAGAAGCGGCTTAAATTTAGCACAACAGTGTCTAGATTGTGACATCCTTTGAAATTTGATAAAAAAAAGTCAAGAAGAATATTGGTCTGAAGGGGGGTGCCAAGAGACCTACAGGAACATAAAAGGAGCTGCAGGAACTTCTGGCAAGTCCTGGTTGTGTACTGCATGTGACAACCATCTCCTGTATTCTTCATTTGTCTGGCCTGTGGTGTAGGGTGGCAGCATGAAAGCCTTTTCTTACGAAGAAGAAGATTTCAAGCCTTGCTATGTTTTGCCAAAAACTACATTGTCTGCCAAAAGTATGTGGGAAAATGTTGTCTAATCTGATGAGACCAGGTGGAAATTTTTGTCCATATTTCCAAAAGGTATGTTTGGTACAAAGCTGACACTACACTTTACCAAGAGAACTCCATACCCACAGTGAAGCATAGTGGAATCAGTATTGTTTTTTGGGGCTGTGTTTAGGCAGCTGGAACTAGGGCTTTAGTCAAGGTGGAGGAAATTATGAATAGTTCCAAATATCAGTTAATTTCTCAACTAATCCAACACCACACATTACCAAGAGAACTCCATTCCCACAGTGAAGCATGGTGGAGGCAGTATTGTTCTTTGGGGTTGTATTTCGTTAGTTGGAACTGGGGTTTTAGTCACAGTGGAGGAAATTATGAATAGTTCCAAAATCAGTTAATATCTCAACAAAGCCAACACTACACATTACCAAGAGAACTGCAAACCCACAGTGAAGCATGATGGAGGCAGTATTGTTTTTTGGGGCTATGTTTCGACAGTTGTAACTGGGGCTTTAGTCAAAGTGGAGGAAATTATGAATAGTTCCAAATATCAGTCAATTTCTCAACAAAACCTTCTAGCCTTTGCTAAAAAAAGCATGGCAACGACCCCAAGTATACCACCAAACCAATAAAAGAATGGCTTTGCCAAAATACGATCAAAATTTTGGACTGTCCCAGCTCTGAAACCAAATAAAAATCTGTGGGGTGACCTGGAGAGGGCGCTGTACCTAGGAGATGCCACAATCTAACAGATTTGGAGTCACTGCTAAAGGTACGGTGGGCAAAGATAGCCGATTCTAGATGTGCCATGCTGATGTATCCTACCCAAAAGGACTAAATGCTGTCATCAAATTAAAAGAGTACTACAACAAAATATGTGGTTAAGGGTGTGCATATTTATGCAAACACATTATTTTGTTTCTATATGTTTCTTTTTCCACCCAAAATTGAATAGGTATGGGTTTTTTTTTTACAGGACAAAACTCTGGCATTACAGCAAGGGTGTGTAGACTTTTTATACTCATTGTGTATGTGTACGTTTTGCCGACTTTAGCATAATTTGTATGGGGAACCGCAAAGTTGTGTACATTGGTCCTCCTGTTGGTAGTTACAAATAACAGGAGATTACAAAAAAAAAACAAAAAAACAGATTAGGACATAGAAGAGTAGGCTTCATTGTTATGTAAATGAGGCTTTTAGAATGAGCGCTGATTATGGATGTGTGCGACTTAGTTAATAATGGCAATTATTTTATTACCGGACATCACCTCGGCAAATTGGATTTCTAGACCGTAAGTGCTTGACCACTTGTATGCAAAGTGGATTTAAGAGTCTCAGCGGTCTTGATTTACAGTAAACAAATCGAGCAATTAAAGTGTTATCTGATCTGCTGTCACTTTCATGGTCCATTAGCGGATCAGCAGTCACTAAAGGACAGTATACAAGGTGCACAAAAAATACATCCTCTACCAAAGGCCGGATAATGACTGATAATCATATCACATCGACTAATCACTAAAGGTGATCCATCATTCAGCTTTGCATATGCTCCCGAGACACCTCAATACAAAATATGGGGTCAACGTCCGTTCATTTATCGGCGGATATGGCATTGATGCACCTGAATAGAGACCCACGGGTTAAAGGGGCCCACTTCCATCTTCAAAGTAGGTAGAATTAAACATTATGATGAGCTATTGGACCTCAGAGGGGTCCGTATATTGTTCTTGCACAGGGGTCCCATTCTGTCTGTTTCTGCTCCTGTTTTCTGTCATGACTACTCTTTGGTTGTGATGGGTCTGTTCTGTTGTGCCTCATTCCGGGACTTTCACCGCTTTATTATGGTGTGGACTCCTCCGGGACGCCGCCAGTAATAGTTCCTGCTCTGCAGCGTGCGTACTGGTTACTGTAAGTTAGCTCTGATCTGTCCCGCTACCCTGCTTACCTCTTCCTGACCTCAGCTCCCCCCTGTCTACCTGACCCTGGTACCATCCAATGTCTCTGCCTCCACCCCCACCTTTGTACTTACGTGCTGTCCCGGCCTCTGACCTCGGAAACAGCCCCTGACTACGGCTCTACTCCTCCTCGGCTCCTTACATGACTTCTCGGCTTCTGACCCCCATGCTTCCACTTGACTTTGGCTTGCTCACGCCTCTGTATTGACGTGACATCCCGGTTTGTCTTTGGCTTGTCTGGCTACTCTTACTCTTGGCTAGTGAGGTCTGCTGGGCTTTTGTATTACTGCATTTGGAGTTCAATCTCCACTGAGTCCCTGTGATTCCTAGTGGAAGCTTGACATATTCATTGTTTCTATGTACATGTGTTGTTTCCTGAAACAACAAGAAGTTGAACTCTAAAAAAAACTCCCAGTGGCTGTTGTAAAAACTGCAATTTCTATTTTTTGTCATATGTTAAATATATACATTTACAGGAATATTCCCATCTCCAAGATCCTATCCAATTATGTAGTAGTTGTAATAATAATAATAACAATAATAATATTAGTAAATACCTCCAATTATTAATGTAGCATAGTTCTCTTGATTCACTATGTCCCTTACCTCATGTTCAGGGCATTGCAGGACCTTAAGTATCCATGGCTACGACCACGAGCAACTAACTGTGACTATATGCGTGGTCATAACCATGGATACCGAAGGTCCTGCAATGCCCTGAATATGAGGTAAGGGACATAGTGAATCAGGAGAACTATACTACATTAATAATAAGAGGTATTTGCTAATATTATTAATGTAGTATAGTTCTCCTGATTCTCTATGTCACTTACCTCATATTCAGGGCATTGCAGGACCTTAGGAATCCATGGCTACGACCACGAGCAACTAACTGTGACTATATGCGTGGTTCTAACCATGGCTACCTAAGGTCCTGCAATGCTCTAAACATGAGGTAGGTGACATAGTGAATCAGGAGAACTAAACTACATTAATATTAGCAAATACCTCTAATTATCAATGTAGTATAGTTCTCCTGATTCACTATGTCACCTATCTCATGTTTAGGGCATTGCAGGACCTTAGGTAGCCATGTTTACGATCACACATGTAGTCACAGTTAGTTAGTTGTTCATGGTCGTAGCCATGGATATCTAAGGTCCTGCAATGCCCTGAACATGAGGTAAGCGACATAGAGAATTAGAAGAGCTATACTACATTTCTAATTGGAGGTATTTGCTAACATTATTATTACTATTACACCAACTACATATTGGGATAGGAACTTGGAGATGGGAATAACCCTTTAACACAAAAGCCTGAGGTGAAAAATCAATCATTTTCTGATGACATACTCCCTTTAAGCAGAAGAGTTGAATGTGTTGCTGGCAGACACCAGATTTTGGATTTTTAACAGTATTTTAGGAAATGTGTGATCTCATTTGATTGATAATATGTAAAAAAGTCAGTCTGCAAATCACTTTATATATTAAATTATGTTGTCTCACTTTTGAAAAAAAAAAAAAAAACAACAAAAAGAAAAATCACACCAGTGTGCCAGATGTGTCAGATTTCTGTAATTCGCTGTCTGTTCTGTTGACAAGAATAATCTGCGTCTAGGATCAAAGAGGGTGGGGCTCTATCTGTCTACAGTAAGTGGGGGCAGGCCTTCATCTCTTCTCCCCTGTCTGTCACTCTTAATACAGGTATAACATACAGGCAAAATTTTAGTTTAGGGTTGGCAAGACATTGGACAACAGCAGGAGCTATTAGAACATAATAAAAAAAAGGAAGTCCCAGCACCTATAGTGCTGAGGAATACTTATAAAAAGGAACAGTCTACTGAAAAAGACAAGATGGTATATTACAGAGAATGAGCATATTAAACTTATATATTTAATAAAAGCAGTTACGGTATATTTTATTGGATGAGGGCTTTGTGTGAAAGATAGGCATGCTGTAAAAAAAACCTGTCAATAGAGACATCAATCCGAGCGATTGTAGCCAGGTATGGCTAAAAACATAGTCTGAAGAGCTGGCTGGGGACTATAAAAACATAGTCTGAAGAGCTGGCTGGGGACTATAAAAACATAGTCTGAAGAGCTGGCTGGGGACTATAAAAATATAGTCTGAAGAGCTGGCTGGGGACTATAAAAATATAGTCTGAAGAGCTGGCTGGGGACTATAAAAATATAGTCTGAAGAGCTGGCTGGGGACTATAAAAACATGGTCTGAAGAGCTGGCTGGGGACTATAAAAACATGGTCTGAAGAGCTGACTGGGGACTACAAAAACAGGGTCTGAAGAGCTGGCTGGGGACTATAAAAACATAGTCCGAAGAGCTGGCTGGGGACTATAAAAACATGGTCTGAAGAGCTGGCTGGGGACTATAAAAATATAGTCTGAAGAGCTGGCTGGGGACTATAAAAATATAGTCTGAAGAGCTGGCTGGGGACTATAAAAATATAGTCTGAAGAGCTGGCTGGGGACTATAAAAATATAGTCTGAAGAGCTGGCTGGGGACTATAAAAACATGGTCTGAAGAGCTGGCTGGGGACTATAAAAACAGGGTCTGAAGAGCTGGCTGGGGACTATAAAAACAGGGTCTGAAGAGCTGGCTGGGGACTATAAAAACATACTCTGAAGAGCTGGCTGGGGACTATAAAAACATAGTCTGAAGAGCTGGCTGGGGACTATAAAAACATGGTCTGAAGAGCTGGCTGGGGACTATAAAAACATAGTCTGAAGAGCTGGCTGCGGACTATAAAAACATGGTCTGAAGAGCTGGCTGGGGACTATAAAAACATAGTCTGAAGAGCTGGCTGGGAACTATAAAAATATAGTCTGAAGAGCTGGCTGGGGACTATACAAATATAGTCTGAAGAGCTGGCTGGGGACTATAAAAATATAGTCTGAAGAGCTGGCTGGGGACTATAAAAATATAGTCTGAAGAGCAGGCTGGGGACTATAAAAACATGGTCTGAAGAGCTGGCTGGGGACTATAAAAACATGGTCTGAAGAGCTGGCTGGGGACTATAAAAATATAGTCTGAAGAGCTGGCTGGGGACTATACAAATATAGTCTGAAGAGCTGGCTGGGGACTATAAAAATATAGTCTGAAGAGCTGGCTGGGGACTATAAAAATATAGTCTGAAGAGCTGGCTGGGGACTATAAAAACATGGTCTGAAGAGCTGGCTGGGGACTATAAAAACATGGTCTGAAGAGCTGGCTGGGGACTATAAAAACAGGGTCTGAAGAGCTGGCTGGGGACTATAAAAACAGGGTCTGAAGAGCTGGCTGGGGACTATAAAAACATAGTCTGAAGAGCTGGCTGGGGACTATAAAAACATAGTCTGAAGAGCTGGCTGGGGACTATAAAAACATGGTCTGAAGAGCTGGCTGGGGACTATAAAAACAGGGTCTGAAGAGCTGGCTGGGGACTATAAAAACAGGGTCTGAAGAGCTGGCTGGGGACTATAAAAACATAGTCTGAAGAGCTGGCTGGGGACTATAAAAACATAGTCTGAAGATCTGGCTGGGGACTATAAAAACATGGTCTGAAGAGCAGGCTGGGGACTATAAAAACATGGTCTGAAGAGCTGGCTGGGGACTATAAAAACATAGTCTGAAGAGCTGGCTGCGGACTATAAAAACATGGTCTGAAGAGCTGGCTGGGGACTATAAAAACATAGTCTGAAGAGCTGGCTGGGGACTATAAAAACATAGTCTGAAGAGCTGGCTGGGGACTATAAAAACATGGTCTGAAGAGCTGGCTGGGGACTATAAAAACATGGTCTGAAGAGCTGGCTGGGGACTATAAAAACATAGTCTGAAGAGCTGGCTGGGGACTATAAAAACATAGTCTGAAGAGCTGGCTGGGGAGTATAAAAACATGGTCTGAAGAGCTGGCTGGGGACTATAAAAATATAGTCTGAAGAGCTGGCTGGGGACTATAAAAATATAGTCTGAAGAGCTGGCTGGGGACTATAAAAATATAGTCTGAAGAGCTGGCTGGGGACTATAAAAATATAGTCTGAAGAGCTGGCTGGGGACTATAAAAACATGGTCTGAAGAGCTGGCTGGGGACTATAAAAACATGGTCTGAAGAGCTGGCTGGGGACTATAAAAACAGGGTCTGAAGAGCTGGCTGGGGACTATAAAAACAGGGTCTGAAGAGCTGGCTGGGGACTATAAAAACATAGTCTGAAGAGCTGGCTGGGGACTATAAAAACATAGTCTGAAGAGCTGGCTGGGGACTATAAAAACATGGTCTGAAGAGCAGGCTGGGGACTATAAAAACATAGTCTGAAGAGCTGGCTGGGGACTATAAAAACATGGTCTGAAGAGCTGGCTGGGGACTATAAAAACATGGTCTGAAGAGCTGGCTGGGGACTATAAAAACATAGTCTGAAGAGCTGGCGGCGGACTATAAAAACATGGTCTGAAGAGCTGGCTGGGGACTATAAAAACATAGTCTGAAGAGCTGGCTGGGGACTATAAAAATATAGTCTGAAGAGCTGGCTGGGGACTATAAAAACATAGTCTGAAGAGCTGGCTGGGGACTATAAAAACATAGTCTGAAGAGCTGGCTGGGGACTATAAAAATATGGTCTGAAGAGCTGGCTGGGGACTATAAAAATATAGTCTGAAGAGCTGGCTGGGGACTATAAAAACATAGTCTGAAGAGCTGGCTGGGGACTATAAAAACATAGTCTGAAGAGCTGGCTGGGGACTATAAAAATATGGTCTGAAGAGCTGGCTGGGGACTATAAAAACATAGTCTGAAGAGCTGGCTGGGGACTATAAAAACATAGTCTGAAGAGCTGGCTGGGGACTATAAAAACATGGTCTGAAGAGCTGGCTGGGGACTATAAAAATATAGTCTGAAGAGCTGGCTGGGGACTATAAAAATATAGTCTGAAGAGCTGGCTGGGGACTATAAAAATATAGTCTGAAGAGCTGGCTGGGGACTATTAAGAGAGACCCCTTCCGAAGTTTCTCTGACCGACTTCTTCCTGCTTGTTTTAGTTGATTTTCAGGATTTTTCCTATGTACACACATGAAAGAGACCTGTCAATCAACTGGAGTGATGCAGGGAGATGGCGGGCAGGGGTAGGCCCGACTAGTCATGTCTCTTGATATAGTCCTCAGCCAGCTCTTCAATGACAGTTTCCCTTTAATGTGTTGTTGCACCTTTTTGGTCCACCATAAAATGACACGGTGGGAAGAAATGATTGGGCATGTGGAAATCCAACATGCCTGATCCTTTTTTTTATGATACACTGCAATACTCAGCAGTTAATAATCCCTTCTTGCCAAAGTTGGAGGGGAGTGGGGTGTTTGTCCATCTTACATCTAATGTGCATGTCCACCCTTACCACCTCACTTTATAGACTGCACATTATTTGTTTGCTTCCACTTTAAAACTTTTTTTTTCCCCCGTCCTCTATTTTAAATGTGGACAGAAATATCCCAGTAATGCTCTTTTTATTACAATTAATGAAAGAAGCGCACAATGAAAAAAACACTCAGGGTGATTAATATAAAGTTATGGAGCAATTGTACGGAAAGGCTCAGTGGTGGTCATTTTAATAGTCCCTTATAAATGGAAATTGCATTAATATTTCTCAAGCTGAAGGATACTGTAATCATTAAAATGTTAAAAAAGAATTGAATGGTTTAGTATCGACCCGATTTCATAAAAGGAAAAAAAAAAAAGAAAGGCGTTTTAATGATTTGAAAGGCAGTAATATTTAATACGATTTTAGTTTTGTCTGAATATAAAATCTACCTAATAAAGATGAAGAGCTACATGAAGAAGGAACTGGATTTTCCTTTACTTAAAGGCAAAGTCTCATTTTTGGAAAGTGATGATATATCTCTTGGCTATATATACCATCAACTTATGATCGGTGGGGATCCCAAAGGTCAGAGCACCATCTGTGGTGTCCGGCAATAGAAGGTCACAGTGTTTGGCTGCACAAAATGTTCCCTGACTTTCTATTGTTCCTGCTGTCAGTATTCAGTGCACTAGGTATCTCCTCTGCTGGGTTTTCATCCTTTTCCCTTTAAGACCGAGTTGAGCTCTTCTTCCCTTCAGCTGCTAATCATCTGTATTTCCCCTTGGGTATAAATACTTCCATCTTCCCTGGACTGGTGCTGGTGATATTATTCAGTTCATTCAAGCTCTGAATGCAAGCAGGTGGCTTGCACTCATCTGTGGTATTGTTGCTATAACTTTCCTTAAGTTTTACCTGAGTCATTTGTAGATAAGTAGTTCATGCACTTTTCCCCTCTGTGTCCTCCTTGTTGTCTTCTTTAGTGTTTAGTGGGGTGACAAAGCTATTACCACCACTTTACCTCTTACTTCCCGCCTGAATACTCCATTAGGCCCCTTTCACACGTCAGTGATTCTGGGACGTTTGTGCTTTTTTTAAAACGTACCAGAATCACTGACATACGCAGACCCATTATAATGAATGGGTCTGCTCACACGTCAGTGATTTTTCACTGCACGTGTCTCCGTGCGGCGTACCCGCGTGTGCGTGATTGCCGCACGGAGACATGTCCATTTTTTTCTGGCATCACTGATGTTCCACGGACCACGCAGTGGTGTGGTCCGTGAAACACGTGCCAGAAAAAAACGTGCTTTTAAAATAAAAATCATTTTTACTCACCCGGCGTCCAGCGATGTCCTCTGCAGCCCGTTCTCCCTGCTGCTTCTGAGCCGGCTCATTATTGTCGCGCATATTCATTATGCGCGACACAGCCGAACCGGAAGCAGCTGCTGCGGGGGTCACCGCCGGCCGGGTGCTGCACCGCGGGAGCGATCAGCACCATGGACAGCGGAAGCGCGCACAGGTGAGTTGTTTTCTAAGTGCAATCACGGGCCACGGAGAACGGAGCCCGGATTGCACTTAGACAACCCACGTGTGCCGTGAATCACGGCACACGCAGGGACATGTGCGTGTTTTACACGCTAGTGAAAAACGTCACTGTTTTTCACTGACGTGTGAAACGGGCCTTAAAAAGTGAGATGTTGCATATTAAAGTCTAAGCAAATAATAATTACTTGGCTCTTCTAATAGCTTTCATACACTTTGTTTCATACCAGAGAGTATGGACGCTCAGAGTGCAACGCGAAACAAGGGGAACAACGGGAGTGGTATAAAAAGGAAGGCCCTGGCGACAGGAAGAGAGGACACCTTCTGCAACTCACCTGAGTCTGTACCCTACACTCCCTAATGTCACTATAAGTGTCCTTCGCCCCGTTGTTGGCCCTAGTTTGCTCTGAACTCATCCTGGCTAGTGAGAAGGCTGGCAAGAACACTAGTCTCATCACTGCAATAATACAATACAAGGTAAGAGGGAAAATAGACACAAAAAGGAAAACATTACAAGCACCTTCAATGCAGCTAAACACCACAGCTGCAATAGTCATGGCTCCTAAGCTTCTTCTAGAGACAAGCTCTTTTCAAAGTGGTCAGCATAGAAATGAGAATCTATAACCGGCGTCAGATGGGGAGACACATGACTTTTTTTTATAGTGAAGGGGAGTGATCATAAAAGAGCTGCACCTGATATTAAGACTACAAAGGACAGGCAGGTAGGAAAGAGTCCTTAACCCCTACAGCACTAAAAGAAAGTAGATTTACTCAAATACACATTGTAGACGTGCGAACAATAAGGCGTTGTGACCTTCTGGTTCCAGACTCGTCAGAGGTTTCCCTAGAGTGGAACACACTCATGACACTTTGTTGGCGTAGGTTGCACACAAGATCGACCAACTTTCTATTCTCGCTCACCTAAGAGTCTTGTCTCTTTGATCTGATGGATTGTATCACAAGATCTTCATTGTCCGAACAGGTGAGGACCCTAGTTATTGATGAGTGGATCGCTTTGCACAAATCAGGTCCACAGTCAAGATTTTTGCTCCCTGGCTGTAGGAGGAAGCAAAATTCCTTACCCTCAGGGATTCCAGGCTCAGCTTAGGATCAGCCGGACTGGCGAGACGTCATCTGTGTACTGCACATATCACATCCCACGAGACCGGTGAATCAAACACCAAATTGGTCAACCCAGAAGCTTAGGAAACTTGCTCAGTTTTTCTCTACGGCCAGAGAGCATTATCCGGGACTATGATTGCGGGAAGTGATCCGTGTCACGCTGCACTAGGAGAAGCTGAAGTTACAAGCAATGTCACTTCAGAGTGCAGTTAGCAGGAAAACCATCAGAGGGCAATAGAGTAGTCAGAATACCGGGTCAGCAGCAGGAGATCTTGTCAATAGCAGAGGGATAGACAAACTGTGGTCAGGTGACAGCTGAGAGTCAGAAGCCGAGAAGTCACAGATACAGCCGAATGGAGAGATGGAGGTCAGGGGTCAGGAACGTGGATACAGGTCAGATGCCGAGAAGTCCAAGTACAAACAAGGGAGGAGGACAAACAGGTCAGGACTGAGATAAGACAGAAAGGGAAGGATAAACTGTAGATATGAGCGGGTAGTCAGGGACTGGGACAGTCGGACAAATGGAGGAAGGTACGGATCAGAACCAGGTAGCAGGGAAGCAGGACAGATCAGGTAACTCACCAGAGCCAGTAATACACACTGCAGAGTATAAACTATCACTGGCCCTGAACCGGAGGTGCAGTGCCAAGATATAGCGTCTTGGAACCGAAACGAGGAAGGGAGGAATTAACCCCTGACATGACCAGGCCGGAAATGGGTGAAACCACAGCAGCAGATACCTGCCTGGATCATGACAGTCCACTCATCTCTAGCCCAAGGTGGATATGTCATAATGGCTACACTATTGATTTCTAACCTAGTGAATAGTGAGCACTCAATGTCCGCTGAAACCAAATTTTTATAACTTGAGTTCTTTTGGGTCCAATGAAGTTATCTCATGGCCATCTTTTTCTATGGTTTCACCTTCTCTTCTATAACTAAGTGAAATCTGACAATTTTCTTAGCTCTTTTAGCTGTAAATATGCCCATAAAAGTCTAGTGTGAGGTAATTTTACAGCCATGAAACTACATAAACACACTTAAGGAAATTAAATATCTTTTATGATATCAGAAATACACATCCCCCCCCAAAATCACACAACTATGTCAATAGCGTCAGGTTTATGGAGCCGCCTAAAAGAAGAGATTGAATTTGTAGGACAGATGTAAAATAAATGTCCTCTTAAGATCTGGCGGCTTCCTGAGTCTTCCCTTGTCATATAAAGGTTTGTTGCCTTCTGATTAGATTTTAAGGACAGTCGGATAAGCGTCTGGCGTAATGTCAGGCTGTTTTTCTTTTGTTTAAGGCAGACTAGAGCTTTATGGTAATAATAGGCCTTTAAAAAATATATACAGTATATCGCTTCAGAATAAGCGGCAACAGATTATTCTTTACGCCTCCACAACACGCTGAAAGGTCACGAAGAAGAAAAAAACATCAAAAACTTCACCAGCTTTCTATACCAGGTGTTCTCAAAATATGCTGTTTTTTTTTCTTCCCCTTTTTTAGAAACCGAATCTCCCAACTGTAGCATTAAAAGAAAAGCAGTTCCGTGATGTGAAGAACTTGGGCGCAACGAACAATCTACGACAGGGCGCGACCTACCATCTACGTACTTCCCAACACTTCTGTAATGTCCAGTAGGCTGCTGAAAATGTGGAAGAACCGGTAGTCCTGAGCTAATTGCAAACTATAAAGGAGTCTGCAAAGTTTTCTTATACTTGGATGTTTTGAGGGGACAGGATCGAAGCATCGAAAGGTGGAGAATGAGCTTAAGGGGGCTTTACACGCAGCGATATCGCTGGTGAAAGCACCCGTCCCCATCATTTGTGCGTCACGGGCAAATCGCTGCCCGTGACGCACAAAATCGTTAGGAGCCGTCACACTGACTTACCTTCCTAGAGATGTCGCTGTGGCCGGCGAACCGCCTCCTTTCTAAGGGGGCGGTTCGTGCGGCGTCACTAAGCGGCCGCCCAATAGAAGCGGAGGGGCAAAGATGAGCGGCCGTAACTTCCCACCCACCTCCTTCCTTCCTCATTGCCGGCAGCCGCAGGTAAGCTGCAGTTCGTCGTTCCCGAGGTGTCACACGTAGCGATGTGTGCTGCCTCAGGAATGACAAACAATCTGCGTCCTCAACAATCAGCGATTTTTTTGAAAATGAACGACGATCAACGATAAGGTGAGTATTTTTGATGGTTAACGGTCGCTCGTTGGTGTCACATGCAATGACGTCGCTAACAATGCCGGATGTGCGTCACGGAATCCGTGACCCCGGCAATATATCGTTAGATACGTCGTTGCGTGTAACGGGGCCTTTAGAATGAGAAGAAAGGGAGCAATCTACAAAAGAGCGTGTTGCAAGGCTTGAAAATTTCTGACTTAACCTCTCCAGAGCTCTCCCTCTCTAGTCTCCTACTTCCAAAGTGTGTTTTCTTATGAATTAGGTAATCTATGGGTTACTCTGGTACAGATATACAGTATTTTTTGGATTAAAGATGCACTTTTCCTCCCAAGAATTTGGGAGGAAAGTGAGGGGTACATCTTATAATCTGAATGTAGCTTACCGGGGTGGTGGAGAGGGGTCGCAAGAGGCCGGGGGAAAGCTGCGGCGGTTCTACAGGGGCTGAAGTGGCTGTGCGGGGTCTCTGGTGGCTGGTGCTGGGGCGGTTGTGCGGGGTCTCAAGCGGCTGGACTAGCGCTGCGGGGCGGGTGGTGAGGACTTCAAATAATGCCTCACAGTATCGAGGCATGAGCAGATGGAAGTCTCGGCTTAACCTCTCATCTGCGCACACGCACCGTTCCAGCCCATTGATCTCCCAGCAGTGAAGTTCAGGAAAATGGCGCCCAGAGGGGGGCGCTTGCACAGATGAGATCTCGGCTTGACATTGAGCCGATAGCTCAATTTGCGCTGACTCTGATCGCCATTTTTTTTAAGCCCTCATCACCCGCAGCTGCTGCCACCGCAGCCAGAGCCCCAGCACAACTGCCTCAGCACCAGCACAGCTGCCCGAACACCAGCCTCCGCTGCAACCCCAGCACAGCCTACAGTTTCTGGAACACCCACCGCCCGTGCCTCCTGTGACTCTGCTCCACCACCACTGCTGCTCTCTCTAGTAAGACACCACCGGATTTTAAAACTGACAACATTTTTGTCCACCTTTTTTTGCTCTGAATTTGGGCAGCGTCTTATAATCCAGTGCGTCTTAAAAACCGAAAAATACGTTACTATTGGTTCAACCAGGGGACCAAAAGGGAAAGGGTGCCACTACCACCTCCAAAGCAGGTGAAATTGTGGGTTTTTTTCAATATCTAAAAAAACGTTCTCTATAATCATGACCAATTTTCCAAGTTATATAAAGGGGAACCCAAAGCCAAGAGGACTGAGAAATGGACTGGCTCAAAAAAGCATAGAGAAGTGCATTAACACGTCTTTTACTGACCAGGTCAAAGAACTAGTGCAAGGGTGGCTCTTGCTTTGAAGGACCAAGTATGATCATAGTGGACCCATTGATTTTAATGTTGTATATCAACGCCCCAGCCAGTTTAGTGAGAGGAAAAAGTGGTGTCTGGCACGGCCACCTTGCTTCGACAAGAGTATTTAGCTGTAGGGTTCAAGCGGCAAATTTAAAAGGGATTTCCACTACTAAAGTAACCTTCCATTTATCCTAACTCTTCCTAATTAACACTTCCCTAATATACTTCTGCTACCTAGCCTGGTCTTGTAAGTTGATCTCTGGCATGAATATTCCTATATTGATGTTTTAGCTTTAATCCTTCCAGTCTGGAGACTGTAATCGGACCAACTGAGCAGGACACGCCATTGGCGGAGCTGAGACTTCCACACTTCACTCTACTTTCAGACTGCTTTATAGTGCGGTGCATTTCATGTGAAAGGGTAGCTATCAGAAGTATATTAGGAAAGTGTTAGTTAGGAAGAGTTAGGACAAAAGAAAGGTGGTCACATTAGTAGTGTAAAACCTCTTTAGCTTTAGTTCCTGGCCCCAATGTAAAATAGTTAATAGGATCCACCAATGGTGATTGCTTCTCATCTTTAGGCCCCCTTAGGCTCCACTCTCCGGGTGCTACTGGTACCTCTACATCTGAGTTCCTGGCTTCAACAATACTACCGACAAAATGATTCGTCACAGCTGATCACTAGGTCCTTGACGAAGGACCCTTCATACAATCAGCATCTCAGGAAATCACCCGTCAGGCAGAAAATGGCTACCCAAAAGCGGGCACATACTTTTTTGTTGTTTTTTTTTTACATTCAATTGTATTTCAAACAATAAAATATAAACATATTTAGACACGTATATTACTATGACCCCAAGCGCCAAAATCTCATTCTTCCTACGCGCTTTTTCTTGACTCTCCGACAATGGAATAATAGCCCGCCGCTGTCACTTATGCATAGTGCTGCGCATTGTGCTTTTTTCCTTTCTGATCTTTCACACTTCGCACATATAAAACACAGTTCCTCGGCTCATGGCCATTAACATAGCTTTGTATTCTCAACATTCCCGGGTTTAATGCATCGCTTTCTAATATCTTAACAGTTGCGGCTGCTTTTAAAGCATCAGGTGAAGCCGGCTTCACACGCTGAAATGCTGATAATCCTGTGAGATTGCGGATGACAGGCTTCAGTAGAAAGCAGTCAGAGAGGGAGAGAGAGAGAGGAGACAATGAGCGGTGAGAGTCTAAAATTCCTTACAACAATGTACTGAGCGCATAAATCCATTATAATCCTTTGAAGCCTGAAGACACTGCCACATATTGAACCGGTTAGGAAGACTGTTACGGCGGCCACTGCCAGCTCCTCTCATCACCTTTTATTCCTTTTCTAAAACCAAGTCCGTACATAGCTTTGGGGTCATACGCTTTAGTGGAGGTTAAGAAAGCCCTTTAACTGCCGGGTACCTTCCAACCACATGGTACCACGGATATCTGCGAAAAAAAGACCATAGCTGCAAAACCTTGCTCGGATTTGAAGATTTCTACTTGGAAAAAAAGTAACCCTAAGGGATCACACAGGGAACATGGGTATTGTTTTATGAAGATCTTCAAAAAGATAAAATTTTGAAATGAATTGCAAAAGTATTAGCTCCCTATAAATTTGTGATAAATTCGGAAATATTGAAATGATCAAAGTTATTTGGGAGTAATTATATGAGTGGGTGCCAGAGTAAATAATAAGCTACTTTGGCCGGAGTAGATAACGATGAACGCAGACTATTGTTCAAGACGATTTTACTACCATCTTGGTCCTTATTCATGGATCTGTCAGACTACATCGATCAGGAGTGGTCTTCTGCTGAGGATTCACAAGAGCCGGTTTCGGGTGAGCTGGTTCATTCTTACTTTCTTCAAATTAGTTAGGTAAAGGACTAAAGCAGGGAACTGAATATTTACCCTCGGAAATGGAAACCCAAGAAATATCGAAAACCAAAGCATGTTCCAAAAAATTCCTCCAGCTGTGATTATATAATTGTCCCATCTCGCATATTTGTGCGGACACCTCTTCGTTGCTAGTAGTGAGCCAAGGGACCCTGCCTCTCAGGTTTGATTTGAGGCACAGTGGTGGGATCTGTAATATCTGTGCCTGGACACTCTAATACTTTCTTTGCCTTTGTTCCTAGGAGGCACCATACTAATATAGCACATGCAGTTGGGCGACGGTAGCATGTTTCGGTTAGACTTTTGGATAGCTGGGACTTGCTGTCTCTGAGGCCTGAAACACACATCTGTTAAAAACACGCACGTTCCGCGAGACACGTATTTTTCCTGCGTGTTGCATGAGGTAAGTACGTGTCTCGGGTACGTGCGGGCCACGTGTGTTCTCCGTGCGCTATCCGCGATAGCACACGGAGAACAGGTAATTTACATACCCACGTGGTCCGCGCTGCTGTCCAGGGTTTTGATGTTCGGCTCCAGCCCTGCCCACTCCCCGCCCACTCCCCGCTGACGCTGCTTCCGGCCGAGCAGAGGGGCGGAGATAAGCGCCCGGGACAGCACGCCCACCTCCTTTACACGCTCATAACGAGCGGCGGCCGGCAGGAACAGTTTGCAGCGGAAGAATCTGCGGGGCTAGTGGAGGTATTTGTTTTTTTTATTTTAGAATTAATGACACGTGTTCTCCGGCGCGTGTCACACGGGACCGCAACCACACTACATCCGTGTGGTACGGGTGCGGGCCGTGTGACACCCCTGCTGCCGGAGAATACGTGGACATGTCAGCGTGCAAAAATCATGGACGCACATAAGTACGGAACAGACACACGTTCCGTTCCAAAATACTTACGTGTGTCCATACAATAGTGAAAACATAGGTCCACGTGTCTCCGTGCCGCCGGTACGTGAAAAAACTGCCAAACACGTACCGGCGGCACGGATGTGTGTCGGAGGCCTGAGATAGTTTTTGGAGTAATAAGCTCACTGTTGGGAGCCATGTGCAGGAATTCTCCATACCGGTATTTAAGCTGCCAGTTAAAGGTTTAACATACTCTGGTTCACTCCTACTTCCCAACTCTGACTTAGCCTGTTTACTGCCATGCTTCACCCTCGTTTGTGATTTCACTTCCCGACTGCATCTCAGTTTCGAATTTTGACCTTCTGGTTCTGACATGGTTTTATGATTATACTCAGCCAGATCACTAAACTAGGATACAGCCACTCCTTGGTCTTGGCCCATGGCTCCCTCGATAAGTTAAATCCCTTTATAGGATTTGAAGGGTGAAGGCCAGGGTTCCCTTGGGATGTGCATGAAAGATTGGATACAGTAAAGCCTGTCCATGGTACCTCATCAGATATTCTGTGAATATCTTATGCCATAAATGTTCTCAGGTTGGTCAGCCACTTGACCTATGTGGCAACGTTCGGCGTTATTGTGGAGCCCCTTGGTGGTCTGAGTAATAAACCTGTTCATTTAGTTTGTATTGGAGCCATAGTGTTAATAACAAACGATCATTACACCAATTATACGTCAATTGTCCAAGGATGGTACATCTCTATCACAAGACACCTCAAAGTGGAAGAGCATTCCATGTTTGGTCAAGCTAATTCGAGAGATGTGGAAGTTACATCCTATATTTCATCGATCTTCTGAAATTTTGAGCCTATGGCTGGTTACTCCTCTCACGATGACTCCCCCCTTCAACATGTCATAAAGACGCCATGACAAGTGACGAAAAGCCCATCATGAAACCATTACAATTTCATGGCGACTAAACCCAGATCTTTATACCCTAATTGCACTGCTTGCTAAAGGTTTTTTATGGCCTTCAAGACCCTATAAGAGGATGAATCATATCCCATTATAAAGTGACACTACTATCTCGGCGGTGACAGGGTGATGTATGTTTACAATACATCTTTATATACAGGTAAACTGTTTTATTGACTAAGACCCCAGGTTAAACATTGTACGAGCCTCCTTACGAGTCAACCGTGGTCGGATTGAGATCAATTTTCCTGCATTTGTCAATAACACCATAAATAATAATATGGTGTGCTTCCAAGAAGAAAGATTATCCTCTCCTTGTGCTGATATACCTGATAAATGGAGTGGAAAAGCTAAAACTTGTGCCAGGAACACAGCAGAGGGCAGTGTATTGAAACACGACCGAACAATAGGCTCCGAATACTAATAACTGCCATGTACAGAGGTGTATCTAGATGCCTTGGGTTCCCTATGCAAAATCTGTAATGAGGTAACCTAACCCATCATTTGATGTGACTGCAATCATTGCATCCTTTATAGTTACACCCAAAAACAGGCCAAAAGCATGTACACAAGAGAGGGGCTATATAATAAAAATGTAAATAAACACTCTCTTCACAACACCCTAAAGGCAATCCAAGGGTGCAGAAAATCACTACACTTTCAGAGAATGGTGGTTTATTGTCTTTTGTTTGCAAAGCTTGCATTTCTTATAAAGGACAACCCTTGAAGATCATACCCCGCCCATGAGGAAAGGTGATGGAGCCAATAACGGCTGAGCCCCTTCCTCCTCTCCATGTGCTTACATACCTGTTAAATAAAGTGGAAAGGTTAATGCATGTGGCTATAACACAACTAGGTGTAGTGTATTACGGGGACTAACTCGGAGCAGTCCCCAAAGATAGATAGATAGCCCCCCACATGTAAAGGCTACGGTGATATAGAAAAACACAATACAAAGCCAGAAAAGACAGATTTCAGCAAAGGTGAGGCCCAAACTATCTTTATATGAAAGGATAGGAAAGAGCAACTGTCTGCAGCCATAAAACCCCTAATGTATACCAGCGCTGATATGGAAAAATCCTGAGGTCACACAACCTCTCCCCTACTGTATCAGCACTCTGATGTTACTGGGATCCAAAAACACTAATACAGATGAGGGACTGAATTAATACCAAACATGACAAACACAAACCTTGCAGAATCATGGAGCTAAGTATACAGACACTCCCAGCAGGGAATGATCCAATTCCACCACGAACTCCACACAGACAAAATAGGAATCAAGCCTTAGTATTAAAGCAGAAAAAAACAACAAGAAAGTGGAAAACAAACAGCAGAGGTACAAAGGCCACTTATCTGAGAAGAGTTCTGGTAGTGAGCAGAGCTGGTTACAGAATGTCCTTAACACACAGGAGACATTGAGCACCGGCAAGTAACAAGAGAAAACTATTCAGTTAAATAGCCCAATTTGACCCTGATTGCCAGTCCTCCACAGGTGTGTGGCTTTCATTCCACACATCAACTGCACCGCCAGCACTGACCACAAGAGGGAGCCCCAAACTGGAAAACGTATTCACAACAAATCACGCTCTTTACAACATCCCAAAATATTACTATGCTTTGATTACCTATTTTGCAGTATTAATAGAGAAAGAACCTTGGAAGTCTATGGCCCGCCCATGAGGAAAGAAGATGAATCCAATGTAGGCTGATCACCCGACCCCCAACTCTCATTTTGCTTATATACCTGATAAATGAAGTGGGAAAGCTTATGTGCTAGTAACACAACAGAGAGCCCTGCAGTGAGACTAAAGCTGGGTTCACACTAAGCGACAGCGACAACGACGTCGCTGTTACATCACCATTTTCAGTGACGTAACAGCGACCTTGTAAGTCGCTGTTATGATCGCTGCTTAGCTGTCAAACACAGCAGAAGCAGCGATCATAACGTCGCTACATGTGCAGAGAGCAGGGAGCCGCGCTTAGCGCTGGCTCCTTGCTCTCCTAGGTACAGTACACATCGGGTTAATTAACCCGATGTGTGCTGCAGCTACATGTCACAGTGCAGAGAGCAGGGAGCCGCGCGCACTGCTTAGCGCTGGCTCCTTGCTCTCCTTGCTACAGTATACATCGGGTTAATTACCTGATGTGTACTGCAGCCACATGTGCACAGAGCAGGAGCCGGCACTAGCAGCAAGAGCGGCGGAGGCTGGTAACGAAGGTAAATATCGGGTAACCAGGGAAAGGTCTTCCCTTGGTTACCCGATGTTTACGCTGGTTACAGCTTACCGCAGCTGCCAGACGCCGGCTCCTGCTCCCTGCTCGCTTCATTTCGTCGCTCTCTCGCTGTCACACACAGCGATGTGTGTGTCACAGCGGGAGAGTGACGACCAAAAAATGAAGCTGGACATTCAGCAACGACCGGCGACCTCACAGCAGGGGCCAGGTCGCTGCTGGATGTCACACACAGCGACAGCGACGGGATGTCGCTGCAACGTCACAGAAAATGGTGACGTAGCAGCGACGTCGTTGTCGTTGTCGCTGTGTGTGACACCAGCTTAACATGGCAAAAAATAGCTTCTAAATACAAATACCTGATGCTTATAGAGACGTAACTGAATGCCCGGGGAACTAAATGCAAAATTTCTAATGGTGGAACCCAACTCTTCAAGTCCCATCATGTTGGATGTGACTCTAGCAACTAAATCTTCCAGTGCTACAAGCGCAAAGAAACATTACAGCGCACAAAGCAACAATGTGTGCAGAGGAGAGGGGCCCTAAGTTAAAATTTTAAATAATTGCCCTCTTCACAATAACTCAAGGGTGATCCTGCAGCAGAAGATGACTGTTTATTTTCAGATAATAGTAATTTATTGTTCCTTTTATTTTACCAAGCTTGCAGAGTTTATAAAGAAACTCAACCATGAAAGACAATGCCCCGCCCATGAGGAATCACAATGGTGCCCATGTAGGCTGAGAATTCCTGGTAAATTGGGCATACCAACTTTTCATATCTCGTCATATCAGATGTGACTCCAACAACTACATCCTCTATAGAGACACATCCAAGAGAAATTACAACACAAGGGGCAGAGATGAATGCAGTGGAGAGGTATCCTTGGTTAAAATTTAAGATAAGTGCCCACTTCATAAATCCCCAAAAGCAATTCTAGGACAGAAGATTAGTATGTTTTCAAAGAATGGTGGTTTATTGTTCCCTTTCTTTTTATCACTCTAGTACTGATTGTAAAGAAAAACAACCCTGTAAGATTATGCCCCGCCCATGAGGAAAGGCGATACTGCCAAAATGGGCTGAGCACCCATTTCCTTGTGCTTATATACCTAATAAATGAACTAAAAAAGCTAATGCTTCTGTTATTGAAGCATGAGACAATATTCAGAACCAACATGGTCAAACAATAGCCTGAAAAGACAAACAACTCGAATGTTGACCAAATGGAAGAAACAGATTTGTTAAAATAATACAATTTTGTAACTGCAACACAGATAAGCATAAATCACGGCAGCTCCACTCTAACAGTTCGATGCTAGAGAGCTTATTATTTCCAGAAGAAAAAAAAAAAAAAGGAAAAAAAAAAGGGTCACTGAGAAGACCCTATGGTGCCATCTCGGAAAATGTCTCGCAAAGAAGAAGCATCCACAACTTTATGCAAAGAAACCATTAGATCATCGTCTCTGTATAAAATAATGGAGGTCAAGTCAAAGATGATCGAAACAGTCTACATATCAAAACGAACATCATTACAGACGGCGGAAAGCTTCCATTTTAAAAGAAATGATAGGAAAAGCTATTACGAACGCAGGCTGGATAGAATTATTGTTATTTGAAGGTTTCAAGGGAGAACACATGCTAAGCCCCCGCTCCGCTAATAATTTACTCCTTCTCAAGAGCTTGACGACTAAACAAAGAAAAAGCTAGATAAAAATCAAATCAACACAAAATGGAAGAACCACGGCATAAAGATAAAATAACAATTATTTAGAACAATAGTTCCCTGCCACATTGTGTACAAAGCAGAGAGACTTGGTAGTGAACAGGGCTGCTTTCAGAAGTATATCTAGGTATTCGGGACGCTCCTGCAAAATCTGTAACAGGGCGCTATGCCCATAATGTCCCAGAAAGCCCAAATGTGTCTGTTACTACTGCACCCCATGTGGTTACACCCCTAAATATCTTACAATAATCCTGGCCAGGCTGGAATGTATGTAGAGCAGGGTCACTTCCCGATACCTCATCCTATAGCAGTAGATCATTATGTTTCCAGATAATGTAATTCCCTTTTATTTACTATGTTCATAGTGCTTCTAGATAGGGATAACCCTAAAAATTATACCCCGCCCACGAGGAACATAGATAGAGCCAATATAGACTAAGGACACCAAACGTTCACCCTCTTTAACAGGATAGTTATTCCAATGATAGTGTTATAAAGCCACAAAGTTCAAATAATTATTTTAGATTAAGGAAATACAATTTACAAGGGTTTATTTATTTTGTTTAAAAAAAAATCAAGTTTTGAGAGAATATTTTCTTAGCTCCCCTTTTGTTTTATCAAGCATGGACTGTGGAAGATGTGGAGCCAATGTAGGCTGAGCACATGTCACGAGG
This sequence comes from Anomaloglossus baeobatrachus, assembly GCF_048569485.1. NCBI lineage: Eukaryota > Metazoa > Chordata > Amphibia > Anura > Aromobatidae > Anomaloglossus > Anomaloglossus baeobatrachus. The sequence goes on along the minus strand of NC_134355.1, from coordinate 646,313,901 downwards.
TTACCATGATGGAGAATAGTCCCTCCAATTTCTGGTGTCAGGAGATCACAGTGTAGGGCTTCATACACTGTTGATCAGGTTACTACTGATGACTATACAGATTCTCCTTTATCCAGCGCTGCTAGGGTTAAGTAGATCCTCTGGTTCCTAAAACTCTGAATGAGAGCTATAGCCAGCTGTTCTCTATTGCTAATTAGGTCTGCTATAATGTCTAATGTCTTCCCTCCTAGTCCAAGTAATCACTGGTGATAGTTTCTACTTAACTTGCCTCTCTGAGCGGAGGACCAGGTAGCCATTCAGAGAACATTTGCTGTGTGAAAGCTGTGTTGAGTTTTCCCTTCCTTAGGCCTTTTGGTTTTCCCCTCTGGTCCATTCTTCATTATTAACTCTTATTGTTTGGGTGTTTTCTATGATTGTTGTTTATTTTACTTTTGTCTGCCTAATCCTTTCTGTGTCTTCTGTCTAGAGTGAAACTAGCATTCCTGCTGCCCTGCGCACTATACAGGGCTGGGTGCAGGGAAAGACAGGGATAGGCACGTGATCGGCGACGGGGTGAAAGAACTCATATAGGGATGTTAGGGAGTACAGGGATTAGCCTCAGTTGAGTTTAGGAGGTGACCCTGCTCCACTGTTCCTAGTGCAGGGCCTACTGTTGTAACGTGTACCCTGTGTGTTGCGGCGCTCGCCAGTGTTCCTGTGTACCTGGCGGAATCCCGGTAGTCACTGCGTGACAGCACAACTTCTTGTCCCAGATATCTATGCTAACAATAGTGCTAAAAGGAAAAATGGAGTAAATTTTAGAGATAACTTGATGATTCATCAAGTTGATGATGATAAAATGATGATTCATCTGAGATTTAAAATCACTAGCTTTATAAAATGTTTCCCAATACTGACTAGTCACTTATTGCAAGGTACAGCAATGCTTCAAATTGTCCTGAAAACACGTGTGTAAGACTGAGGTATCCTAGGACTGTACACAAACACAGCTGTCACGGGGACCGGATGACAGGACTTGAACAGCTAAACTGACCCTCAGACTGCGGACCCTGCGCTGTCTCTAAGCTCAGAGGTACGCTTGATGGTAGTGAGGTCTGAGTCACCAGCGTGTTCCTAACTCCTGTCCAAGCCCTGATGTAACTCCCCTCCCCCACCTCCACCCAAGGGGTGAGCTGGGACCGTATACACAAACCCCATAACTTTCACGAACAGGGGAAAGACCAAAAACTCGTATACACAGCAATCACACACAAAGGAGTGACTTAACGTGCACAGGGGAAAATAACCTAAAAGGAGGGGAAGTAAACAAACAACCAGGAAACTACGACATCGTACAATAAGCAGACCATGGATTGCTGCAGCAAGCACCAATGCTGCAGCCAACAAAGCAAGTAGCAGAGAGGGCTTCTCCAGCTCCTTACACCTCCCGGCCTAGCCTCCAAATGAATGAGAATAACCGGCACCCTCTAGAGGAGACAGAGGGTATATATATGTATATATATATATATATATATATTAATATATATATATACAGGGCCTGGGAGTGTTCCAAACCGTACATACCTGACCAGCAAACTGACCTCTCTCTCCCTCTTTCCCAAAGTAAAGGGAATACATTTAATCAGCAGAGTCTCACAAGGGAAAGTGAGACTCTGACCCAGAACCTATCACTAATCTCTACAACAAAAAGAGGCAGTCACCGGAAACGGTTTTCACTTCACAGGTGTGCCCTGTCAGGTTTAATAAGTGGGATTTATTGCCTTGCAAATGAGGTTGGGACCATCAGTTGTGTTGTGCAGAAGTCTGGTGGATACACAGCTGATAGTCCTACTGAATAGACTGTTAGAATTTGTATTATGGCAAGAAAAAAGCAGCTAAGTAAAGAAAAACGAGTGGCCATCATTTCTTTAAGAAATGAAGGTCAGTCACTCCAAACAATTGGGAAAACTTTGAAAGTGTGCCCAAGTGCAGTAGCAAAAACCATCAAACGCTACAAAGAAACTGGCTCACATGAGGAACGCCCCAGGAAAGGAAGACCAAGAGTCACCTCTGCTGTGGAGGATAAGTTTATCCGAGTCACCAGCCTCAGAAATCGCAGGTTAACTGCAGCTCAGATTAGAGACCAGGTCAGTGCCACACAGAGTTCTAGCAGCAGACACGTCTCTAGAACAACTGTTAAGAGGAGACTTTGTGCAGCAGGCCTTCATGGTAAAATAGCTGCTAAGAAACCACTGCTAAGGACAGGCAACAAGCAGAAGAGACTTGTTTGGGCTAAAGAACACAAGGAATGGACATTAGACCAGTAGAAATCTGTGCTTTGGTCTGATGAGTCCAAATTTGATATCTTTGGATGCAACCACCGTGTCTTTGTAGAAAAGGTGAACGGATGGACTCTACATGCCTGGTTCCCACCGTGAAGCATGGAGGAGGAGGTGTGATGGTGTGCGGGTGCTTTGCTGGTGACACTGTTGGGGATTTATTCAAACTTGAAGGCTTACTAAACCAGCATGGCTACCACAGCATCTTGCAGCGGCGTGCTATTCCATCCGGTTTGCGTTTAGTTGGACAATCATTTATATTTCAACAGGACAATGACCCCAAACACACCTCCAGGCTGTGTAAGGGCTATTTGACTAAGAAGGAGAGTGATGTGATTCTTCGCCAGATGACCTGGTCTCCACAGTCACCAGACCTGAACCAAATCGAGATGGTTTGGGGTGAGCTGGACGGCAGAGTGAAGGCAAAAGGGCCAACAAGTGCTAAGCATCTCTGGGAACTCCTTCAAGACTGTTGGAAGACCATTTCCGGTGACTACCTCTTGAAGCTCATCAAGAGAATGCCAAGAGTGTGCAAAGCAGTAATCAAAGCAAAAGGTGGCTACTTTGAAGAATCTAGAATATAAGACATATTTTTAATTGTTTCACACTTTTTTGTTAAGTATTTCATTCCACATGTGTTAATTCATAGTTTTGATGCCTTCAATGTGAATCTACAATTTTCAGAGTCACGAAAATAAAGAAAACTCTTTGAATGAGAAGGTGTGTCCAAATGTTTGGTCTGTACTGTATCTGTACTGTATATATATATATATATATATATATATATATATATATATATATATATATATATATATATTTATATTTATGTAAAAATAAAAAAAATCAACATACACCTAGATCCCCCTCTAAAAAGTCCACCGTACTCAAACCATCATGGAGTTCTTTTCTGCATATTCCGCCCATAGTCCCGTCCCGGCTCACATCTTCTTTCGGATGAATTAATCTGTTTCCTTTACACACCAGAAGTGTCACAAAGCCCACAGAGTACTAATTATAAATGAAATTAACAGCCAGCAAAAAAAAAATAAAAAAATAAATTCTATTTTGCATCCATCTTATTACATCCTGGGCACAGATGAAGCAGAACCTCGTAATTACTCCGAAATTTCCAAGTGATCTGTATTCTGAGCCTGGTACACCAGCGCCGACTCTTACGACTAGAGGGTAACTTTATCCTGCGAAATTGGAAGTGGCGGAAACTTTTTTTTTATTCTCCTTTTTAATTAAGCAGTACATTGTTACTGGGAAGCTTCCCACAAGGCTTTATTGTCTTGTCATAGACCAAGGCAAACCTTCTAATCTCAGATGTATATTCTGTAGAGTTGAGACCAATCTCAGAATGGGTCAGATATGGCTTGCAGGGAAAACCTGGACGTGGCGATGCCGGACCACTCTCATCTCTCCCCATATAGGTTAGCTCAGCTCGATATTTTTATTTTTTAGAGAAACGGTTTTCTAATTGCTAGATTATTTTAAGGCAAAATAGGAAAGGGTTCTTGGTTCTTTACAGTTAGAGCAGTCAGACTGTGGAATGCCGACCACAAGAGGTAGTAATGGCAGATACTATAACAGCTTTTAAAAAAGGGCTGGATGATTTCCTCAGTACACGACATTGTTGGTTATAAATGACTAAAGGGGGCTTTACACGCTACGACATCGCTAATGCGAACTCGTTGGGGTCACGGAATTTGTGACGCACATCCGGCCGCATTAGCGATGCCGTTGCGTGTGACACCGATGAGCGATTTTGCATCGTTGCAAAAACGTGCAAAATCGCTCATCGGTGACATGGGGGTCCATTCTCAAAAATCGTTACTGCAGCAGTAACGAGGTTGTTCCTCGTTCCTGCGGCAGCATACATCGCTCCGTGTGACACCGCAGGAACGAGGAACCTCTCCTTACCTGCCTCCCGGCCGCAATGCGAAAGGAAGGAGGTGGGCGGGATGTTACGTCCCGCTCATCTCCGCCCCTCCGCTTCGATTGGGCGGCCGCTCAGTGACGTCGCTGTGACGCCGCACGGACCGCTCCTTAGAAAGGAGGCGGTTCGCCGGTCACAGCGACGTCGCCGGGCAGGTAAGTATGTGTGACAGGTCTGGGCGATGTTGTGCGGCACGGGCAGCGATTTGCCCGTGTCGCGCAACAGATGGGGGCGGGTACCCACGCTAGCGATATCGGGACCGATATCGCAGCGTGTAAAGTAGCCTTTAGTGACCAAATGTAGAACTGATGGAGGAAGGGTGAACCTAGCTGGACCTAGGTCTTTTTTACAACCTAAGTAACGATGTAAAAAAAAAAAAAATGTTCCAATTGGTCAACTCCAGTCTGTATGTCCTACTACAGAATACGGACATCATACGTAGAGGTCCACTAGCCAGAGTAGAAATCCTACAAACTACATTTGACTACACCCCAGCCCCCAAATTAAGAATTTGCACCCTCATAAACAAAATTTACTAAAAAGGCCACAACCCAAGTTTTTACAGTTAAGACCCCATAGATGTCATTATAATCCGGCATTAATAGACCCTAATAATCTATGCACCGGATTATCAGATGTTCTGACATGTTGGAAAGTGATGCTCAAAGGGAATCTGTCAGATGATTTCTTAGTACAATACTAATGTTATCTTTAAATATGGCTTAAGGAGACCTTTAAGGATCAGTAAGTTTTTTATTGCTCTACCTTATCCTGTTAGGCTATGTGCGCACAGTGCGTTTTTCGCGGCATTTTTGCACGTTTTTCGGGTGCGTTTTTGGCCTCAAAACTGCAGGACTTTGCTTCCCCAGCAAAGTCTATGAGTTTTCATTTTTGCTGTCCGCACACAACTGTTTTTTTAAGCTGCGTTTTTGAGTTAAAAAAAAAAAATGGACATGTCAGTTCTTTCCTGCGTTTTTCTGCGTTTTCCCCCCATGCAATGCATTTGAAAAATGCAGCAAAACGCAGAGATCAAAAACGCAGCAAAACACAGCCAAAAACGCACCAAATCGCGGCAAAAACGCATGCGTTTTTTATGCGTTTTTTCGACGCAGGTGCGTTTTTGTGCGTTTTTAGCGGCCAAAAACGCACAAAAACGCAGCGTCAAAAAGACGCAGTGTGCGAACCTAGCCTTATCTTGTTGTAAGCTACATAGAATTCAGTGTCTGCTGCACACAAGTCAAGTGTATGTAAATACAATTTGCAAATGCACACCTACCAGTGCATTTAGGCTAGGTTCGCACACTGCGTCTTTTTGACGCTGCGTTTTTGGCCGCTAAAAACGCACAAAAACGCACCTGCGTCGAAAAAACGCATGCGTTTTTGCCGCGATTTGGTGCGTTTTTGGCTGCGTTTTGCTGCGTTTTTGATCTCTGTGTTTTGCTGCGTTTTTCAAATGCATTGCATGGGGGGAAAACGCAGAAAAACGCAGGAAAGAACTGACATGTCCATTTTTTTTTTTTAACTCAAAAACGCAGGTAAAAAAAACAGATGTGTGCGGACAGCAAAAATGAAAACTCATAGACTTTGCTGGGGAAGCAAAGTCCTGCAGTTTTGAGGCCAAAAACGCACCCGAAAAACGCGCAAAAACGCCGCGAAAAACGCACTGTGCGCACATAGCCTTACTATCACTGCTAATAAAGCTGGTGTCACACACAGCGACAACGACGTCGCTGCTACGTCACCATTTTCTGTGACGTTGCAGCGACGTCCCGTCGCTGTCGCTGTGTGTGACATCCAGCAACAACCTGGCCCCTGCTGTGAGGTCGCCGGTCGTTGCTGAATGTCCAGCTTCATTTTTTGGTCGTCACTCTCCCGCTGTGACACACACATCGCTGTGTGTGACAGCGAGAGAGCGACGAAATGAAGCGATCAGGAGCCGGCACTGGCAGCTGCGGTAAGCTGTAACCAGCGTAAACATCGGGTAACCAAGGGAAGACCTTTCCCTGGTTACCCGATGTTTACGCTGGTTACCAGCCTCCGCCGCTCTCGCTGCCAGCGCCGGCTCCTGCTCTGTGACATGTGGCTGCAGTATGCATCGGGTAATTAACCCGATGTATACTGTAGCAAGGAGAGCAAGGAGCCAGCGCTAAGCAGTGTGCGCGGCTCCCTGCTCTCTGCACTGTGACATGTAGCTGCAGCACACATCGGGTTAATTAACCCGATGTGTGCTGCAGGAGAGCAAGGAGCCAGCGCTAGGCGCGGCTCCCTGCTCTCTGCACATGTAGCACAGCGACGTTATGATCGCTGCTTCTGCTGTGTTTGACAGCTAAGCAGCGATCATAACAGCGACTTACAAGGTCGCTGTTACGTCACCGAAAATGGTGACGTAACAGCGACGTCGTTGTCGCTGTCGTTTAGTGTGAACCCAGCTTAAGAGGTAGAAGGACATATGGGTGGGGGGCAGCAGTACAAATTCAGCTCAGATTTACTATCACTGAAGCCTGCACTGAGAAGTGGGAGGAGGGAGCAGGGTATATGCAGTTTGCATTTTATATATGCTTGACTAGTTACTATGTCACACTGAATTTTCCAGACCTTACAACAAGATAACAGGATAAGGTAGAGCAATAAAACTCACTGCTCCTGAAAGGTCTTTGTAAGCCCTATTTAAAGATAACATTAGTATTGTACCAGAAAATCACCTGACAGATTCCTATTAAAGGGTTATCTCCATCTGCAAGATCTTATCCCAATATGTAGAAGGTGTAATATTAATATTACAAATCCAAATACCTCCAATTAGAAATGTAGTATAGTTCTCCTGATTAGATATGTCTCTTACTCATGTGCAGGACATTGCAGCTTAGGTATCTATGGTTACAACCACTCATAGTGAGAGTTAGTTAGTTGCTCGTGATACCTAAGCTTCAATGCCCTGCACATGAGGTAAGAGACATGGCTATATCAGGAAAACTATACTACATTTCTAATTTGAGATATTTGCTAATATTATTATTATACTTACTACATATTGTGATAGGAACTTGGAGATGGGAATACCTATTTTAGTATAAAGGGTTTTAAGCTAATAATATAATGTTGCAAAAGTATTAGTCCCCCTTATACACATCAATATAAAACTAATACAGCCCAGGGTGGTGCAGCGAGCTACCTAGATATGAATTTGTAGTAAAATTCCCCTAATTCTGGCAATTGGGTGATGGAATGGCTGCATTCTTTTAAAAATAGTGCCACTCCTGTCCGCAGGCTGTGTCTGGTATTGCAGGTCAGTTCCATTTATTTAAATGGAGCTGAGATGTAATACTAGGATCGGCCAGGGAAAAAGATGGCGCTGTTACCTGAGGAAAGCAGCAATGTTTTTCTAATCTGATACTACGTCTTTAAGAATCCTGTATACGACGCCTTTCCTGTATAATTGCAAGAAGACACAAGCATGCGAAAACATTCAGCTGACTGTTAGGAAACCGCGGCCTCCAGGGAGACCCTGTGGTGTCCTTTAATGAGGCCAACAGAGGCAGCCGTGTCAGGTAGCAAATCTCCAGGGGGAGCAAAATGCAAGAGATTATCAGACAACCCTCCAACACTTACTGCACCAGATGTGCACATGGTCTGGTCCAGGAGGTCTGCACATTTATCCATCGTCTGCGGAGGAGTCCAACATGGACATTTCTATACATGCAGCAGAGCACAGTCTATCAGATGCAGCACAGATGGGTTTGTTATTAGCTGCAGCCCTGGAACATATCATGTTATATGGTACAGTACATGAGAAAACGACTGCGAGAACAACGGTCATGATGAACGGTTACATCCATGAGCAATTCAGCTCTGCTACATCTGGATAGAAAAATACTGTCCATAAATCACACTCTGCAAACACAATGTTTGGTGCTGAACCTGCCAGTGCCGCCATGTTATCAGCCCAAGGAGACTCACACTACAGAAATCTATCTATCTATCTATCTATCTATCTATCTATCTATCTATCTATCTATCTATCTATCCCTCTATCTATCTATCTATCCCTCTATCTATCTATCTATCTATCCCTCTATCTATCTATCTATCTATCTATCTATCTATCTATCCCTCTATCTATCTATCTATCTATCTATCTATCTATCTATCTATCTATCCCTCTATCTATCTATCTATCCCTCTATCTATCCCTCTATCTATCCCTCTATCTATCTATCTATCAAATCAAATCAAATCAAATCAAATAAGCTTTATTGGCAGGACCAAATACAAATTAGTTTTGCCAAAGCAAGTGTACATTAGGGGCTGGGGCTGTGGGGATGGTGGGTGGGGACTGTAGGAAGGATGGATGGGGCTCATCCAGGGTGGGGACTGTGGGGGCACTTCTAGGATGGGGGCTATGGAAGTCCATGGCTTATGATGGGGCATATCCACGGTGGGACTGTGGTAACGGTGGATGGGACATATCCAGGGTGGGGATTGGGGGGGCCACATCTGGGATGGGGGGCTATGGAAGTCCATGACTTATCATAGTTCTCTTTCTCGAAGTCTATGGCATTCGCTCACATACTGCGCTGCTATCTCCACTGCGCTCTCTTCTTCCCCCAGCAGGATATATATTTTCTCTTCCTCCTTCATGGAGCTGAAATCCGGGAAGAGATGGGAGAGTCTCCTGAAGTGAGTGTCCCTCACTGCTGAGTACTTGGTGCAGTGTAGCAGGAAGTGGGTTTCATCCTCCACGGCCTCCAGGTCACAGTGTTGGCACAGTCTGTCCTCCCTGGGCTTGTAGCTCTGCTTGTGACGTCCGGATTCGATGGCTAGACTGTGGGCACTGAGTCTATATCGGCTCAGGGTCCTGCGGTCTCTGGGGTCCGGGATTTTCTCCAGATACGGGGCCAGTCTGTAGTCTCTCTGTAGTCTCTGGTACGTGGTCAGTTTCTGTGAGGTGTTGATGTCGGTCCTCCAGTCACTGACATACCTCTCCTGGCCCTCGTCTACCATCTTCCTGATTCTGGTTCTTGTCAGGCTGCTGTGATTGGTTATTTTGTCCAGTTGGGTTTGGGAGAGCTGTGCCCGGGGTCCTGGTTCATCTGGCCCACGTATATATATCAGAGCTTTGTGGTGATGGGAGCTTGGATTGCTCCTCTGTAGGTGAGCCTGAAATGATAGTGACCTCTTCAGAGCTGCTAGGTGTAGAGGGAATCTGCCCAGCTCAGCTCGACAGGCACTGTTGGAGGTGCTTCGATGGACCTGGAGAAGGTGCTTACAGAATTCCAGGTGGAATATTTCTGTTGGGCTGGAATCCCACCTTGACCAATCTGGGTAAGTGTGAGGGCCCCAGACTTCGCTGCCGTACAGGAGGATTGGGGCAATGATGGAATCGAAGATTTTTAGCCAGACCCTCACTGGTGGCTTCAGATGATACAATGTCCTTCGGATGGCATAAAAGGTTTTGCAGGCCTTGTTTTTCAGGGTCTCTATGGCTTGTTTGAAGCTCCCTGACTGGTGAATTTCCAGGCCCAAGTAGGTGTATTTGTCTGTTCCTGTTAGAGTGTAGCCGTTTAGGACAAATGAAGGATGCTGGTCAAATCTTCTTTTTCTCTTCTCTATCTATCCCTCTATCTATCTATCTATCTATCTATCCCTCTATCTATCCCTCTATCTATCTATCTATCCCTCTATCTATCTATCTATCCCTCTATCTATCTATCTATCTATCCCTCTATCTATCTATCTATCTATCTATCTATCCCTCTATCTATCTATCCCTCTATCTATCTATCTATCTATCTATCTATCCCTCTATCTATCTATCATCTATCTATCCCTCTATCTATCTATCTATCCCTCTATCTATCTATCATCTATCTATCTATCTATCCCTCTATCTATCTATCTATCTATCTATCCCTCTATCTATCTATCCCTCTATCTATCTATCCCTCTATCTATCTATCATCTATCTATCTATCTATCTATCCCTCTATCTATCTATCTATCTATCCCTCTATCTATCTATCTATCCCTCTATCTATCTATCTATCTATCTATCTATCCCTCTATCTATCTATCCCTCTATCTATCTATCTATCTATCTATCCCTCTATCTATCCCTCTATCTATCTATCTATCTATCTATCTATCTATCTATCTATCTATCTATCCCTCTATCTATCTATCTATCCCTCTATCTATCTATCTATCTATCTATCTATCTATCCCTCTATCTATCTATCTATCTAGCTATCTATCCCTCTATCTATCTATCCCTCTATCTATCTATCTATCTATCCCTCTATCTATCTATCATCTATCTATCCCTCTATCTATCTATCTATCCCTCTATCTATCTATCATCTATCTATCTATCTATCCCTCTATCTATCTATCTATCTATCTATCCCTCTATCTATCTATCCCTCTATCTATCTATCCCTCTATCTATCTATCATCTATCTATCTATCTATCCCTCTATCTATCTATCTATCTATCTATCCCTCTATCTATCTATCTATCCCTCTATCTATCTATCCCTCTATCTATCTATCTATTTATCTATCTATCCCTCTATCTATCTATCTATCTATCTATCCCTCTATCTATCTATCCCTCTATCTATCTATCTATCTATCTATCTATCTATCTATCTATCTATCTATCTATCCCTCTATCTATCTATCCCTCTATCTATCTATCTATCTATCCCTCTATCTATCTATCATCTATCTATCCCTCTATCTATCTATCTATCCCTCTATCTATCTATCTATCTATCTATCTATCTATCTATCTATCCCTCTATCTATCTATCCCTCTATCTATCTATCCCTCTATCTATCTATCATCTATCTATCTATCTATCCCTCTATCTATCTATCTATCTATCTATCTATCTATCCCTCTATCTATCTATCTATCCCTCTATCTATCTATCCCTCTATCTATCTATCTATCTATCTATTTATCTATCTATCCCTCTATCTATCTATCTATCTATCTATCCCTCTATCTATCTATCCCTCTATCTATCTATCTATCTATCATCTATCTATCCCTCTATCTATCTATCTATCCCTCTATCTATCTATCATCTATCTATCTATCTATCTATCTATCTATCCCTCTATCTATCTATCTATCTATCCCTCTATCTATCTATCCCTCTATCTATCTATCTATCCCTCTATCTATCTATCTATCTATCTATCTATCCCTCTATCTATCTATCATCTATATATCCCTCTATCTATCTATCTATCCCTCTATCTATCTATCATCTATCTATCTATCTATCTATCTATCTATCTATCTATCCCTCTATCTATCTATCTATCTATCCTTCTATCCTTCTATCTATCTATCTATCTATCTATCTATCTATCCCTCTATCTATCTATCCCTCTAACTATCTATCTATCTATCTATCCCTCTATCTATCTATCCCTCTATCTATCTATCTATCTATCCCTCTATCTATCTATCTATCATCTATCTATCCCTCTATCTATCTATCTATCTATCCCTCTATCTATCTATCTATCCATCTATCTATCTATCCCTCTATCTATCTATCTATCTATCCCTCTATCTATCTATCCCTCTATCTATCTATCTATCCCTCTATCTATCTATCTATCTATCTATCTATCTATCTATCTATCCCTCTATCTATCTATCTATCTATCTATCTATCCCTCTATCTATCTATCTATCTATCTATCTATCTATCTATCTATCTATCCCTCTATCTATCTATCTATCCCTCTATCTATCTATCTATCTATCTATCTATCTATCTATCCCTCTATCTATCTATCTATCTATCTATCTATCCCTATGTCTATCTATCTATCTATCTATCCCTCTATCTATCCCTCTATCTATCTATCTATCCCTCTATCTATCTATCCCTCTATCTATCTATCTATCTATCTATCCCTCTATCTATCCCTCTATCTATCTATCATCTATCTATCCCTCTATCTATCTATCTATCCCTCTATCTATCTATCTATCTATCCCTATATCTATCTATCTATCTATTTTTCTATCTATCTATCTATCTATCTATCTATCTATCTATCTATCTATCTATCTATCTATCTATCCCTCTATCTATCTATCCCTCTATCTATCCCTCTATCTATCTATCTATCTATCTATCTATCTATCTATCTATCTATCTATCCCTCTATCTATCTATCTATCTATCTATCTATCTATCTATCTATCTATCTATCTATCTATCTATCCCTCTATCTATCTATCTATCCCTCTATCCCTCTATCTATCCATCTATCCCTCTATCTATCTATCTATCTATCTATCCCTCTATCTATCTATCTATCTATCTATCTATCTATCTATCTATCTATCTATCCCTCTATCTATCTATCCATCTATCCCTCTATCTATCTATCTATCTATCTATCTATCTATCTATCTATCCCTCTATCTATCTATCTATCCCTCTATCCCTCTATCTATCCATCTATCCCTCTATCTATCTATCTATCTATCTATCCCTCTATCTATCTATCTATCTATCTATCTATCTATCTATCTATCTATCTATCTATCTATCCCTCTATCTATCTATCCATCTATCCCTCTATCTATCTATCTATCTATCTATCTATCTATCTATCTATCTATCTATCTATCTATCTATCTATATATCTATCTATCTATCCCTCTATCTATCTATCTATCTATCTATCTATCTATCCCTCTATCTATCTATCTATCTATCTATCTATCTATCCCTCTATCTATCTATCCATCTATCCCTCTATCTATCTATCTATCTATCCCTCTATCTATCTATCTATCTATCTATCTATCTATCTATCGATGCAGCTGCACCGGGGAACGGAGGAGTAGAAGGGCCATGCAGGGTGTATAATAATGAGGGTAATCTGGCCTGTTGCTCAGAGCCTGACCCCCCAGAGGGCCCATGGCCAGATTGCCTTCATCACAAGCAGTGTGACAGGCAGGGGGCGATACCACAGATCTGCTGCACAATGTATTAAGAGGAGCCTTAGGAATACATCCTCAGCTTCCTGCCCTGCATTTTCTTTGATAGCATCCTCCTCACCCTAAAATTCATTATATGGCCCTGATAGCATCCTCACCACCTTACAATTCATTATATATCCCTGATAGCATCCTCCCCACCCTAAAATTCAGTATATGGCCCTGATAGTGTCGCGGGCGGAGGAGGGGACGCTGCGCTCTCCCACTGCTCGGGTCCGGCCGCTGCTGCTGCTGCTCGGTGGTGGCTCGAGCAGTGGGCCGGATCCCGGGGACTTGAGCGGCGCTCCTCGCCCGTGAGTGAAAAGGGGGATTTTGATTGTGGGGGTTTTGGTTATTGTCCGTGACGCTGTGAAGCCCCACAGGTGTTGTGTCGGTGCATTACCTTCAGGGACTCCACTCGGCTGGATCCTGTCACTGGTAGGAAATCTTCTATTTGTCGTGACGCCACTCTCAGTATTGCGGTCAGTGGGGACCGCCACTGCAGGTTGAGGGTCGCCTGGGGCTGATGGTGAGTGCAGTTAGTTGGAATAGCCTCCTGAGAGCGAGGCAAGCCCCAGGACCCTGTGTAAGTGCGTAGTACCACAAGGCGCAGAATAACTCCACACAGGCAGAATGTCTTTCAGGGTTTTTACTCACTTCAGGTGGCAGGGTGAGTAACCCGGGCGTAGCTGGGATGAACCAGGCTGGAACCAGGTATCCTTCAGGCTGACTTCTGATGGTGACTACCAACTCGCCTTCCTTAGCCCTTGGTGGTTTGGGGTAACCCCGACTTTTAGTCCCTATGGGGGTCACCCAGGGAAGTTGCTGAAGCCTCACTCCCCTTCGTTTGCCGTTTGCTTGTCGCCTGGGCCAGATCACTCCAGCTGCTTGCCTCCTGTGAACTGTGGGCCCTAACTGTGGCTACGTGGCTGCGGCTTTTAGGTGTTGTGGTGTGGGCTTTGAGGGCCCCACACCGGCAGGTTTAGCAAGGAAAGGTGGATCTATCCCCGCTCCGGGATCTGCCGCCCGTTTGGGCCTGGTTCTCCCTAGCAGTCTCCTTACTTCCCGCTCTGTGCTCTCTCTCTAGCTGGAGATGGGTTTCGGGTAGCACTCCTAGGTGACCGTTCTCCCCCGTCGGTAGCCACTGCGCGGACGCTGTCAGACTACAGCAGCCCAGGGGAAGGGGTCAGCTCTCCTCGGAGCTCCCTGGACTCTGCTCTGAACCGGCTCACATCTGGGACCTTCACTGCTGCTCCTGTCTGAGCTTCACTTCCATGCTCCTCACTCCTCCACACTCTGCTGCAGACTGTTTACTCCTCCTTCTCTTTTCCCTTTGTGCCTGCCTACGCCACCTAGCAACCAGACTCTCTTACCACACCCCTTGAGAGGAGATGGAGGCTTTTGGCCCCCTCCACTATTCCAGTGGAGGTGAAGGCTTTTCCCCCTCCTGGGATCCCCAGGGGTCCTCTCAAAGGTACATGTGTGAGACCTGATCACTATGCGCCTGTGTAGTCACACCTCGGTCAGCCTTCTGGATTACCTGTATTGTACTGTCCCCAGCATGGGTGCAGTACTCAGTGGTGCCTGACCAGGTCAGGGGCGCCACATTCCCCCTTAGTTATCACCAGCACGTCCTCGGGCTGCAAGACAACATTTTAAAATGCATAAAACATTAAAACATGGTAAAACATTTTTAAAGCACCAGGTACCATACATCACCACCCTCCACCCACAAGTCCGTTAACCCACCCAAAACCCTCTCACGTTGGCCGCGCCTTCAGCCACTTCTGGCAGGATGTAGAGGCGGCTTCCATGGGCTGGTGGTCTTCAGGGTATACCTGGCCTGGTGGATCCGCGCCTTCAGCCTCTTCTGGCAGGATGTAGAGGCGGCCTCCACAGTTGGTGCTGACCAGGTACCCTCTTGGTGGTGGAGAGCCAGGCCCCATAAACAGGCATGCTCTCTGGTTGCAGGTGAGCCAAGGCCCTATATACGGACGTGCCCCCCTGGTTGCAGACGAGCCAAGCCCCTAAACAGGCTGACTCTGGTGGTGGTGGTGCCCTCTGGTGTAACTATTTACACTGCGAGAGTTTGTGGCTATAGCCAGTTCATAGCCTTAAGGTTTATTTCTCACATCAGTTTATGTGGGCACATACTTGAACTTGTAAAACGTTGCAAAACAAACTTTTCAAACTGGTAACTTGCTTTACTTCTTTCTGTACTTTATGTGGATTCCTCCTCACCAGGGCTTGGGCCTGTAGGGCTGCGGCACCTGTTGCTTTCTTGACCTTTTTCTTCATCTGTAGTGGTCTCGTCAGTAGGTCCTTTGTCTTTTCTTTCTTTATCGCTGTCTTTCCTTTCTTCTTCTTTAGGACATGGTACTACATCTAGCGCGTACCAGCCTCTTTCGCCTTGATGCATGGTAAACTGCACTGTGTCTCCCATTTTTAAATTTCTGCCAGGGTGTCCTCTGGGCAAATTACCTCTGACGTCTCTCCTATTAACAAAAATGCCTTCTTTGATACCAGGTGCAATGATGAATCCATATCCTGACTTCAGGCTAAAATCTTCGACTACTCCTCGACATAGGGGTCCTCTGACCTGGGCTTTGGACCTTCTCAGTAACCGTTTTTCTTGTAGGTCTCTGGCTGTGACTTCTCTCTGCTCTGGGGATGGCGGCGCAGGGGAAGACTGGGTTCTGCTGCGGCGCCGTGTCTTGCGGGCTGGATTCTGCGATGTGCAGCTTACAAGCTCCCAGGTGAGGTTTTGGGGCAGATCTTCCTCAGCAGAAGGTGTCAGGTCTTCTTCATCCCAGCGGGAATATGGTAACATCTCCGGCTCTGGGCATGGATCCACTGCTGGTATCTCCTGAGTCAGCTCCTCAGTTTCCTGGCCTCCTCTCCCCCTTAGTTCTTCTTGGCACTCCTTTGGTGGCAGTGCTGGGGATGGACTTCCTTCAGCAGGCCCAGGCGGGGGACTCTTTGGCGTAGTTGCTGCAGGGGTTGCCGGAATCCTCTTGGGGGTATGCGGAGGGAGCATGTACTGGTCCACCAACCATTGTGGAAACTTGGCCTCCATGTCAGCCTTCAGCTGCCAGTACGCGGGGTCCTCCTCCAGTGTGGGCTTTCCAGCAGGGACCTCTTTGGACTGGGGAGCGGTGTCTGCTCTGGCCTTGCAGGCCGGGGAAAATGGTGATGCAATCTCTTGGCGGGCCGCGCCTGGCATGGCAGCGGCCTGGTCTTGGCGGGCCGCGCCCTGTATGGCGGCGGCCTGGTCTTGGCGGGCCGCGCCCTGTGTGGCGGCGGCCTGGATCGGCGTCGCTGTCGCGATGGGATCGGTGCAGGCTGGGCTGGGCGTCGCTGCAGCGATCGGAGCTTGGCGGGCCGCACCGGACGTGGCTGCGGCCTGGTTCAGCACCTCACTTGCGGCGCGGACGAGCGTTGCTGCTGCGGTGGGGTCTCGGCGGGCCGGGCCTAGCATGGCGGCGGCCTGGGTCAGCGTTACGCCTGCGGCGTGGATGAGGGTCGCTGTTGCAGCCGGTTCTCTGCGGGCCGGGCAGGGCATCGCTGCAGGGACCGGGTCTTGGTGGGCCGAGCAGGGCGTCGCTGCAGGGACCGGGTCTTGGTGGGCCGAGCAGGGCATCGCTGCGGCGGCCTGGGCTTGGCGGGCCGCACCTGGCGTGGCTGCGGCCTGGCTCAGCGTCGCCGCGCCGGGCGCCTCTTCAGGGACCGCGGGCGTGGCAGCAGGGGTCGGGGCACTCGTGCTGGCAGGGGTAACACCGGACTCACCCATCGGTGGCAGCATCGGGGTCTGAGTCGTCGCCACTCGGTCTGGCGCTCGGCGCGCGGCTATCCCTTCATAGGCCTTAACCGCGGCAGCCATCTCCAGAAGTTCCATGCGTTCTTCTCTGATCTGCTCCACGACCCGGGTCTCCAGTCGGTCGCAGAACTGGGCCAGCTCCCGATACCACCAGGCAGCGGAGCCCGGTTCTGGGTTTCTGCGGTCAGACGCCATTTCTTCTGCGCCCTCTTCTGCACGATTTCCCAGCAGTGGACTCGTCGTTGCCTCTAGTAGCAAGCTGTTCAGTTTCCGCTCTGCCTCTTTCAGCAGCTCCTCTCCCAGCAGCAGGCTTCTGGCTCCCTTTCTGTCCCGACGTCTCTGAACGCCTCCGCTCTCTTCGCAAGCGAGGTCAGAACTCTGCAGGGGATCTCTGGGTAGCCACACCTCTTCGTGGGCGGTAACTTCTCCCAGCGCGGGCTGCTGTTGTTTTTCAGCGCGCTTTTCATGGTGGCAATATGGCGGCGCTTCCAATTTTTCAAGCGGACCGCCCAGGCACATGGTCACCTGTCTGAACAGGTCTAGTCCTTATCCTGTTCGTGACGCCAGATGTGAAGCCCCACAGGTGTTGTGTCGTTGCATTACCTTCAGGGACTCCACTCGGCTGGATCCTGTCACTGGTAGGAAATCTTCTATTTGTCGTGACGCCACTCTCAGTATTGCGGTCAGTGGGGACCGCCACTGCAGGTTGAGGGACGCCTGGGGCTGATGGTGAGTGCAGTTAGTTGGAATAGCCTCCTGAGAGTGAGGCAAGCCCCAGGGCCCTGTGTAAGTGCGTAGTACCACAAGGCGCAGAATAACTCCACACAGGCAGAATGTCTTTCAGGGTTTTTACTCACTTCAGGTGGCAGGGTGAGTAACCCGGGCGTAGCTGGGATGAACCAGGCTGGAACCAGGTATCCTTCAGGCTGACTTCTGATGGTGACTACCAACTCGCCTTCCTTAGCCCTTGGTGGTTTGGGGTAACCCCGACTTTTAGTCCCTATGGGGGTCACCCAGGGAAGTTGCTGAAGCCTCACTCCCCTTCGTTTGCCGTTTGCTTGTCGCCTGGGCCAGATCACTCCAGCTGCTTGCCTCCTGTGAACTGTGGGCCCTAACTGTGGCTACGTGGCTGCGGCTTTTAGGTGTTGTGGTGTGGGCTTTGAGGGCCCCACACCGGCAGGTTTAGCAAGGAAAGGTGGATCTATCCCCGCTCCGGGATCTGCCGCCCGTTTGGGCCTGGTTCTCCCTAGCAGTCTCCTTACTTCCCGCTCTGTGCTCTCTCTCTAGCTGGAGATGGGTTTCGGGTAGCACTCCTAGGTGACCGTTCTCCCCCGTCGGTAGCCACTGCGCGGACGCTGTCAGACTACAGCAGCCCAGGGGAAGGGGTCAGCTCTCCTCGGAGCTCCCTGGACTCTGCTCTGAACCGGCTCACATCTGGGACCTTCACTGCTGCTCCTGTCTGAGCTTCACTTCCATGCTCCTCACTCCTCCACACTCTGCTGCAGACTGTTTACTCCTCCTTCTCTTTTCCCTTTGTGCCTGCCTACGCCACCTAGCAACCAGACTCTCTTACCACACCCCTTGAGAGGAGATGGAGGCTTTTGGCCCCCTCCACTATTCCAGTGGAGGTGAAGGATTTTCCCCCTCCTGGGATCCCCAGGGGTCCTCTCAAAGGTACATGTGTGAGACCTGATCACTATGCGCCTGTGTAGTCACACCTCGGTCAGCCTTCTGGATTACCTGTATTGTACTGTCCCCAGCATGGGTGCAGTACTCAGTGGTGCCTGACCAGGTCAGGGGCGCCACAACGCCACCCACGGTTGTGGTGATATTGGTGACACCAGCGCTGCTTTAGACGGGGATCCCGGGAGCGGTGACAGGGAGCAGCTTGGTTATTTCTCCCCTCCGTGGGTAGGGGGTTGGTTGTCCCGGGGCCCGGTGATGGGGTAGGGATGGATGGCAGGCGGGTTACAGGACCTGGTGAGGTGCAGGGTCGCAGGGGCAGCGCTGTGCCGCACGGCACGGTGGTACTCACTCAGCCAATGATGAGGACACAGTTCTCGGTAAAACACACGGCTGGATGGACGGGTCCCACAGACGGCTGCGGTGTTGTTTCTCCCGGCAGGTTGATGGTGACTGCCTTTCCCTGCACCTATGTACGGTAGATGGTTCCAATGGGTTCCCACCGGTAACCCGCTCACCAGCTTGCATATGGGCCGGAGGAGCCCCTTTTGCCCGCAGGCGCTGGCCCTGAGAAACGGTTGCCTTGGCGGTGGCGGTGTCTCCCTCACTTGGTTGGACTGTTGCCTTCTGTCGGGACTTTGCTGTTGGGAAACCCAGGTGGTTCCCTTCACTAACGAATTTGGCAAATTCACTGTGACTCCTAGCCTTGCTGGGGTCCGTATGCCCCTGCCAGATGGTGCTGGCTTCTCTTTGCGTACCGGTCCGGTACCGCCGGGCCACCGCCCGTCCACGGTCCTTACGGTAGACTCCAATCAGCCACTCCTGCAGACGGTCACCACCGTCTGCCAACCTTGCTGTCTCGCCCGGGTCACACACCTGGACGCTGTCAGTTAGTTGCTCCACTACCACTTCTCCTCCTTCCACTTTCACCTCCAAAACTAACCGCCAACCGCCTGGCCCACCCCCCTGGTGTGGACATCAGCGCCTGGAGGAAGGCAACAAGGGTTTTCGTGTTTGACCTCGGTGTGCCTGCTGGGAGTGTGGGGTGTGTTGATGTTGTTCTCTGTGGCCCCTGGCTTGTCCAGGGCGCCACAATAGCATCCCCCCCACCTTACAATTCATTATATGGCCCTGATAGCGTCCTCCCACCTTACAATTCATTATATGGCCCTGATGGCGTCCTACACACCCTACAATTCATTATATGGCCCTGATAGATTCCTCCCCACCCCACAATTCACTATATGGACCTGATTGCATCTTCTCCGGTCCCCCTCAGGGACTTAAAATGAACTGTGGGGGGAGGACATAGGACAGGGATTAAAGCTGCGTACACATGTTCAAGATTCACAGCAGAAAATTCTACTGCAAATCCAGATGTGTTGGCAGGAAGAACACTGTATAAAACATGAGGGTTTTTTACATGCATTTTTGGTGCATATTTTTACCCACTCATTAGTATGGGTGAAATACGCTGCAAAAACCTTGCATGAATTGACATGCTCCAGATGTGAATCTGCTGAAAATTTGCAGGTGAAAAAATAAGCAAAGTGTACATGAGATTTCATGAAGTAAAACGCTATGTCTTTTCAGCCACAAAAATGCAAAGTGTGCACATAGCCTTACAATTATTTCAGAGGAGAGTCACAGAGACTAATTAATTTATAATTATTGGGCAGCAGAGATTATAATCAAGGATGGGGGCACAGTGTCGGCTTATTTATCACTTTATATTTTGAACACTGCATGGTTAATTGTACATTAAAGGGAATCTGTCACCAGGTTTTTGCCATCTAATCTGAGAGCAGAATAATGTAGGGGCAGAGATCCTTTTCCAGCGGTGTGTCAGTTACTGGGCTGTTTTGTGTAGTTTTGAAAAAATCACTGATTAATCAGCAGTAGATTATCATTACAGGACTACTTGGTGTGCTGCTGGTAGTCCAGCATATTCATGAGCTCTGTCTAACTGCTACATCTGCGGCAGAGAAAACAAACAGCCCAGTAAGTGACACATCGTTGGAATCAGGGTCTCTGTCTCTACATCATAATTCCCCCTTATTATGCAGCTTCCTCTCTAGTTATGTATGGCGCTGTCCCTTACATACATAGCATATTCTCGTTATTTTTGTTATTCAAAGCCCCCTCTCTTTATCACATAAACGTCCTTTTTTGTTAGATGGAAAATGACTGCGGATGGAGCGGTATCTGACCAGAAGACCAGTCCATCAGCTTCTCCATAAGAAAATAAGCTTAAAAATAACAAGAGAATCCAATATGTAAGGGATGATGCTGTACACAACAAGGGAGGGCACTACACATATACACATATATATCTATGTCTGTAGATTTGTCACCAGAAAAGGAGGGGGGCCCAAACACAATTTCTTGAACAGGCGTCTCAAGCAGACAGAGTCCGCCCCTGTATCTGTCTATCTATGAATCTCTCTATCTTTCTTTACCTTCCTCTGACCCTTGCTCATTCTTTATTTTCTTCTATCTTAGATCAAATTCATATCTATCTATATCTATCTATTAATCTATCTATCTGTGTTTCTCTTCCTCCGACCAGCTTTCATTCTGTTTTCTATCTTATTTCTATATATCTATCTTTCCATTTCTCTGACCATCTTTCTTTCTTACTTTCATTAAATCTTTCTCTTTCTTCTATCATATTTCTATATATTGATCTTTCCCTTCTTCAAACCCTATTTCTTTCTTCTTTCTATATATCTATCTTTCCCTTGCTCCGACTCTATTTCTTTCTTTCTTCTGTCTTATTTCTATATATTGTTATTTCCCTTCCTCCAACACTATTTCTTTCCTTCAATTTTTTTCTGTCTTTCCCTTCCTCTGACACTCCTTTCTTTTTTATATCTTATTTGGTCTGTCTTTCCTCCGAATTCTTCCCTTCTCCTTTTTCCATCTATACATCTGTTTCCCTTCCTTGACACTTTCTGTCTTTTTTTTGTTCCTCTATCTTTCTTCTATATCTTTTCTCCATCCTTCTTTCTTTCCTTCATTTTCTCTATATCACTTTTCCTTCCTCTGACCATCCTTCTTTCTTTCTCTATCTCTCTTTTCTTTCATCGGATCATCCTTCTTTCTTTCCTTCTCTTTCTCTATCTCTCTTTTCTTTCATCGGATCATCCTTCTTTCTTTCCTTCTCTTTCTTCTATCTATCTTTTCCTTCCTCTGACCATAGTTCTTCTTTCCTTCTCTTCTATCTTTTCTTTCCTCTGACTATCCTTCTTTCTTTCCTTCTTTCTTTCTTTTCCTTCCTCTGACCATCCTTCTTTCTTTCTCTTTCTCTATCTATCTTTTCCTTCCTCTGACTATCCTTTTCTTTCCTTCTCTTTCTCTATCTTTTCCTTCCTCTGACCATCCTTCTTTCTTTCCTTCTCTTTCTCTATCTCTCTTTTCTTTCCTCTGACCATCCTTCTTTCTTTCCTTCTCTTTCTCTATCTTTTCCTTCCTCTGACCATCCTTCTTTCTTTCCTTCTCTTTCTCTATCTTTTGCTTCCTCTGACCATCCTTCTTTCTTTCCTTCTCTTTCTTCTATCTTTTCCTTCTTTCTTTCCTTCTCTTTCTTCTATCTATCTTTTCCTTCCTCTGACCATCTTTCTTTCTTTCCTTCTCTTTATTTCTTTTCCTTCCTCTGACCATCCTTCTTTCTTTCCTTGTCTTTCTCTATCTATCTTTTCCTTCCTCTGGCCATCCTTTTTTCTTTCCTTCTCTTTCTCGATCTCTCTTTTCCGTTCTCTGACCATCCTTCTTTCTTTCCTTCTCTTTCTTCTATCTATCTTTTCCTTCCTCTGACCATCCTTCTTTCTTTCCTAATCTTTCTCTCTTTTCCTTCCTCTGACCATCCTTCTTTCTTTCCTTATCTTTCTTTCTTTTCCTTCCTCTGACCATCCTTCTTTCTTTCCTTCTCTTTCTTCTATCTTTTCCTTCCTCTGACCATCCTTCTTTCTTTCCTTCTCTTTCTTTTTTTTCCTTCCTCTGACCATCCTTTTTTCTTTCCATCTCTTTCTATCTTTTCCTTCCTCTGACCATTCTTCTTTCTTTCCTTTTCTTTCTTCTATCTATCTTTTCCTTCCACTGGCCATCCTTCTTTCTTTCCTTCTCTTTCTTCTACCTATCTTTTCCTTCCTCTGACCATCCTTCTTTCTTTCCTTCTATTTCTCTATCTTTTCCTTCCTCTGACCATCCTTCTTTCCTTCTCTATCTATCTTTTCCTTCCTCTGACCATCCTTCTTTCTTTCCTTCTCCTTTTCTCTCTTTTCCTTCCTCTGACCATCCTTCTTTCTTTCCTTTTCTTTCTTCTATCTATCTTTTCCTTCCACTGGCCATCCTTCTTTCTTTCCTTCTCTTTCTTCTACCTATCTTTTCCTTCCTCTGACCATCCTTCTTTCTTTCCTTCTATTTCTCTATCTTTTCCTTCCTCTGACCATCCTTCTTTCCTTCTCTATCTTTTCCTTCCTCTGACCATCCTTCTTTCTTTCCTTCTCCTTTTCTATCTTTTCCTTCCTCTGACCATGCTTCTTTCTTTCCTTCTCCTTTTCTATCTTTTCCATCCTCTGACATCCTTCTTTCCTTCTCTATCTATCTTTTCCATCCTCTGACCATCCTTCCTTTCCTTCTCTTTCTTTTACCTATCTTTTCCTTCCTTTGACCATCGTTCTTCTTTCCTTCTCTTCTATCTTTTCCTTTCTCTGACCGTCCTTCTTTCTTTCCTTATCTTCTGTCTTTCTTTTCCTTCCTATGACTATCCTTCTTTCTTTCCTTCTCTTTCTTCTATCTATCTTTTCCTTTGTCGGATCATCGTTTTTTCTTTCCTTCTCTTTCTTCTATCTTTTCCTTTGTCGGATCATCGTTCTTTCTTTCCTTCTCTTTCTTCTATCTTTCTTTTCCTTTGTAGGATCATTGTTCTTTCTTTCTCTTTTTCTTCACCATAACTCTCCCTTTCCAAGCAGCAGTGGCCATATTTCATATTTCACCCTCTTTACATTGGTTCCCAGCTGCCATATTACTATATCACAGACTATTCCGGTTGCCTTTACCCATGTGTGACTTCATATGAATATGAAGAAACCCACACCAAAAAAAAAAGCAAAATGCAAATTAAATTAAGGGGATTGCTATTAATTTACAGTATTCCTGAGTCAAGTGAAGCAGAACACATCTGCAAAACATTGTACACAGAAGCACTGATTTAGGGATGTATAATTAGCATTGTGGCATAAACATGACAGATACTAAGAGCGGTGTTTGAATACTTCTGCCGCTCATGTACACTCTCAAATTAAGGAAATGTCTGGGGAAACATAAACCATAAAAAAAACACGCGGTGGAGTAACAGTGCCAGCGAGCCCCCCGCCCCGAGCCTCGGGGAGCCCCACAATGCACAGGCCTCAGCTCTGCCTATATGGGGGAGTAATGTAAAGTGCATAAAATATGTCAGAGGAGAAAACTATAGAAGACGCCGGTAAATAAATAATCGCACCAGCTGTAGAGCGACAGTGTAATATCTGCACACACCAATCATATGTAGATATAAGGAGGAACCCAAGAGGAGAGCATGGTACTAGTGTGCCTAACCAAAATGCCTTCCTAAAAACAGTGGTTTATTAAAAACACTATAATAAAAACACACTTGTAATCAGAAAAAATATACTAAACAGGGAGTCAGACTTACAGGTGCACAGGTAAGGGAGGAGAGCGAATAATGGCCTACAGCAGAACCTCGCTCCTTTTCACTACCTGGCACCGGAGGTCGATATGGCGCCCCCACTCCTTGTGGACTCTCCTTAACTAACACTGATTCACACTAATACAATTGAAAAAGTGCTTGTGCTTAATATAAAGTGCAAATAGTGCTCAAAAAAACAAGGTAAACAAATCAGGGGGGCTACTTATCATTGGGATGTAAAACAATTAAGCCTTAATTATGATAATAGTGTAGGCACAACCGGAAGTATCCCGCCCACAGAGACATAGGGGTGCTTCACACACAGCGAGCTCGCTGCCGAGATCGCTGCTGAGTCACGGTTTTTGTGACGCAGCAGTGACCTCATTAGCGATCTCGCTGTGTGTGACACTGAGCAGCGATCTGGCCCCTGCTGCGAGATCGCTGCTCGTTACACACAGCCCTGGTTCGTTTTCTTCAAAGCCGCTCTCCTGCTGTGACACACAGATCGCTGTGTGTGACAGCAAGAGAGCGACAAATGAAGCGAGCAGGGAGCAGGAGCCGGCGTCTGACAGCTGAGGTAAGCTTGTAACCAAGATAAACATCGGGTAACCAAGGTGGTTACCCGATATTTACCTTAGTTACCAGCCTCTGCAGCTCTCACGCTGCCAGTGCCGGCTCCGGCTCTCTGCACATGTAGCTGCTGTACACATCGGGTTAATTAACCCGATGTGTACTGTAGCTAGGAGAGCAAGGAGCCAGCGCTCAGTGTGCGCGGCTCCCTGCTCCCTGCTCACACTGGTAACTAATGTAAACATCGGGTAACCATACCCGATGTTTACCTTAGTTACCAGTCTCCGCAGCTTCCAGACGGCGGCTCCGTGCAAGCGCAGCGTCGCTTGCACGTCGCTGCTGGCTGGGGGCTGTTCACTGGTCGCTGGTGAGATCTGCCTGTTTGACAGCTCACCAGCGACCATGTAGCGATGCAGCAGCGATCCTGACCAGGTCAGATCGCTGGTCGGATCGCTGCTGCATCGCTAAGTGTGAAGGTACCCATACAGTGGGGCGAGGAATGGGGGAGATTTACATGGTACATAGAGATAGATAGCAGGAGGAAGAAGAGAAAACATATATCCTTCTGGGGGAAGAAGAGAGCGCAGTGGAGATAGTAGCACGGTATGTGAGCGAATGTCATAGACTATGAGAAAGAGAACTATGGTATGGATTTCCATAGCCCCCAACCTAGATATGCCCCCACAGTCCCCACCCTGGATGTGCACCATCCATCCTTACTACAGTCCCCACCCTAGATATGCCCCATCCATCCTTACTACAGTCCCCACCCTGGATATGCCCCATCCATCCTTACTACAGTCCCCACCCTAGATATGCCCCATCCACCGTTACTACAGTCCCCACCCTGGATATGCCTCACCATAAGCCATGAACTTCCATAGCCCCCACCCTAGATGTTCCCCCACAGTCCCCACCCTGGATGTGCTCCATCTATCCTTACTACAGTCCCCACCCACCATCCCCACAGTCCCAGTCTCTAATGTACACTTGCTTTGGCAAAAATAATTTGTATTTGGTCTTGCCAATAAAGCTTATTTGATTTGATATAGATAAATGATATATATATATAGATGGATAGATAGATGAATGGATAGAAAATAGATAGATAGAAGGATAGATAGATAGATATAGATGAATAATAGATGATTGATAGATAGATAGATAGATAATAGTGAGATGGACAGATAGATCATACAAAGATAGATAGATAGATAGATAGATAATAGACAGATAGAGGGATAGATAGATAGAGGGATAGATAGATAGATAATAGACAGATAGATAGATAGATAATAGTGAGATGGACAGATAGATCATACAAAGATAGATAGATAGATGGATAGATAGATAATAGACAGATAGAGGGATAGATAGATAGATAGATAGATAGATAGATAGATAGATAATAGACAGATAGAGGGATAGATAGATAGAGGGATAGATAGATAGATAATAGACAGATAGATAGATAGATAATAGTGAGATGGACAGATAGATCATACAAAGATAGATAGATAGATGGATAGATAGATAATAGACAGATAGAGGGATAGATAGATAGATAGATAGATAGATAGATAATAGACAGATAGATAGATAGATAGATTGACAGACAAACTAGATTGGCCACATATGGACCAAAACATTGCTCTTATGGAATAAAATACACCGTTTTTCCAATGTATCCACCTATGGACTACGGCTTCCGTTTTTTCTATGATTGCTAGAAGCATTGGAAATAATACGGATGGAAACCTTGCCCATGGGAGAGCTCTGTCTATTGAAGATACAAGTAGGCTGAACACTAAAACCAGCCGGCGACAGGAAGGAAATAATCTTCTAACACATGAAAAAAAGATCTACGCACCTCACAAGCCTAGAATTGGAAATATCATTAGTGAAAAGTGCGGAGGTGGTTAGGGGATAATGTGCTTAACTTGGAACTATTTGATTCTTGTGGTTTAGGGAAAACCACAACAAGACGAGTACTAGGTTTTATGTTTTAGGTTAACCTCCCCTGTATTTAGAGAAGAGGTTTCCAACCTGTGGCTCTTCAGCTGGTGCACAACTACATTTTCTGCCATGACCTGACAGCTAAAGTCCATCAGACAATACTCAGAAATGTATTTTCAAACTACTGGAAGGTCACTAAATCAAGACCGTTCACTTAGACATTACGTCTCTACCAAGAGCTTTCCTCATGGCTGGTGATATCTTTGGATGAGTCTCACAAGATGACCAGCTTTCAAAAAAAATGAGAAGAAAATTCTTACTGAGATATACATTTCTGCTAGAAAGAGTCAATAGAAAAGAAGAAGACCACCAGCAAGAAGATGGATGGAGAAGGATACAGGAACTTGACATCAAGAAGACTAAAGACCGTATGAGAAGACAGGACATTTTGGAGACACATTGGTCATAAACATGATAGATGATACTAAATTACAAGTCCCGTAATATTAAAGCATTAGCTTTCATGTTCTATATTATCAAAGATCATGAATTATGATAAGAAGGGCAAGGTGATGTTTAACATGCACCACGTAGGACAATTCTAATGGACAACCATGGTTGTAGGACATTCACAGCTGCCAGAAGATCTAGAAGAAGGTACAGGCTGGATAATAAAAAGAACTAAGAGAAGGAAATTACGGACACCTTAGAACTTTGCTCTGAAACAAATGCGAAGGAAAACAAAAAGGACTTCCATGTGAAGAGTTTTATCTTAATTTAGACTATGAAAAGAATCAGAAAGCTAAAAAATATCAAGCATCAGTAGAAACGAAGAAAGAAAGAAAGAAAGCAAAAAGAATAGAGACAATGGCAGAAATCAAGAACAAGAAGAGGATGATAGATCTGGAGAAGGTACTGGTCAACCTTAGTCAAATCCAACATGAAGGCATCTACTAAGGCTTAGTCTACCGAGGTCTTCAAGAAGTTTGAATAAAAATCTCATACAAGCAAAATGAAATAACAGAAAAAGTGGAAACAAAAAGAGAAAATCTGGCTCCTACTACATCCCAAACATGATACGGACATCAGACATCACAACCCCTGGTTCTCCAATCCATCGTTTCTCTTGAACCATATGTGAACATTACAGCAAATGCGAAAACCGTAATAAAGTTGTTAGGTTACGGAACATGCAGACGATGAAAAAATAATACCTAAAGCAGAGTAAAATCCAAGTGTGTGAGTTCTTTGATCTATTTAGTAGACAACCACAAGAAGAAGTTCCCCCCTGCTAGGAAACATGAGTCCAGATGAGGGCTTTTATTGGACATATGGCTGCCTTCAGTTCAGACCTCACTGTTTACGGAGCTTACATAGGGTTAATACCGGAATTTCAAGGTCATTAAACCCCCTTTTGGGTAACCGGGTGGGAATTAACCCCATAATAGTAGCATGGCAGATAGAGGAGAGACCAGAAATGTAGAGTCCAAGGAATGGTGATGTCAGGAAGAATGGAAAATGCCGAGATGGTACTTGTGCCCAAGTAAGAAGCAACGTAGGACGGTAATACTAAATAATGCTCAGTATGGGGTAATCCATAGGTGGAAGGGTAAAAAAATCATCTAAGAAGATATCATTTGAGGATGACAGGGTAAATAGTAGCAAGGTTTGGGAATATAGTGCCCAACTAGAGTTCTCACAAGGCAATATCAAAGGCTTGGTTAATGGTACCTTTGGATAGGTAATAGTATGATGCCAAAAAATTGAAGTTGACACCTAGAAAAACTAATAAGTTACAGTAATACACAAAGTTGGCACGGTATGATATACTCAGTAAGGGTTAATGCTAGGTGGCATTTTTATGCAACGCCCAAGCCACGGTGTGAGGTACCCACCGACACCGGGATAGCAGGGTAAATGATATATCACATCACTACGGCACCAACGGAAGCAGCGGGACAACGACTACCATCATCCCCAGCTACAATAATAACAGCCTCAGACAACATCATGGTGGGGCGTCCTTGTAAAATTCAACCATGCACTACATGAAGACTCTGACATGTCATTCCTGCCCAGCGCCAATCACCTGCAGGGCACAAAACACAAGTGTGGCAGCCAAGCATGGCTGGGTGACTTGATCCACAGCGTCTCCTCCAGCAGGAGGGCACCGAGAACACTTCCAGGATAACACATAATAATAAAGCTGCTGTGCAGTAAACTGTGCCAGGCCGCGCCGCCTGTGCCCCCCTCCCTCCCTGTACGCTTGTGTGTGTGCAGCGCTCCCCGGGGGCACACGGAGCAGTGTGCGGTCACCGGGACTTAATGACACATTCCAGACTGGCACAGACAAGCCAGCACATCTGGGCACAACGTGGGCTTCTTATGAATGAGGGGTGGGTTTCAAATACCAAGACCATGGGATAAAAACACAGGATCACATTGCAATAAGCCTGCCAAGCCCTCTGTAGGGCTGAGATATTAGTGTCCGCTTCCATCTAATAATTAACCCACTTCACTGCCAGGGCAGTCAGCAAATCTGGAAGATGACTTTTACACATGGAGCGTCCCTGCAAGACAGTCTGGTGTTATGTGGGCACATCATGTGGGCATGCCCTCTATATCCATCACCTCAAGTGTAATGTGGGTACAGACAATTCCCCCTAGTAAGTAGATGTGTACACTACTATGGCACACGTATAGAGACCGGATGGGGGCACAAGTAGGGGGACTGGATGGGGGTGCACATTTAGGGGGACCGGATGGGGGGTGCACATGAGGGACCGGTTGGGGGCATATGTAGGGGAACCGGATGAGAACACGCGTAGGGGCACTGGATGGGGGCACATGTAGGGGGACCGTATGGGGGCACTCATAGGGGGACCGGATGGGGGCACACATAGGGGGACTGCCGGGGACACACATAGGAGGACCGGATGGGGACACACATAGGAGGACCGGATGGGGGCACACATAGGGGGATTGGAGGAGGACACACATGGAGGACCGGATTGGGACACACATAGGAGGACCGGATGGGGGCACACATAGGAGGACCGGATGGGGACACACATAGGAGGACCGGATGGGGACACACATAGGGGGACCGGATGGGGACACACATGGGGGATCGGATATGGGCACACATAGGAGGACGGGATGGGGACACACATAGGAGGACGGGATGGGGACACACATAGGAGGACCGGATGGGGACACACATAGGAGGACGGGATGGGGACACACATAGGAGGACCGGATGGGGACACACATAGGAGGACCGGATGGGGACACATATAGGGGGATCGGATGAGGACACATATAGGGGGATCAGATGAGGACACACATAGGTGGATCGGATGAGGACACACATTTGGGATCGGAAGGAGGCACACGTATGAGGATCGGATGGGGGCACACGTATGAGGATCGGATGGGGGCACACATAGAGGAACCAGATTGGGGCACACATGGAGGGACCAGATGGGTGCACACATAGGGGGACCGGATGGGCACCCACTGCAAACTTTGTTCAGTAGGGTTAATACAATAACTGTAGTAGCGGGGATTAAGATGCCATATGATGTAGTGTCCAACAAGGGTTATTATTATAATGTAATGGTGAGCGATGCCCAAAGACGGGGGGGGGGGGGATTTCTTTATTGCCCACTAAATGTTATTACTGAGGTGCCATAGAGACAAGTGGTAATACCTGAGGTGGCAAATGATGTATTACTTAGGCTGGGATAATACTAGATGCTCATAAGTGCAGTTTATAGGAAAAGTAAGTTATGTGAGGATGTTTGGTACCAGGAGGTGCCAAGAGTGGAATTTTAATGATGGGCAAATACGTAGTGCCAATCATAATAGTTGGGTAAGTTCCAGCTGGTAAGATGTAAAGTGACCAAAGATGGCAGCGTGAGATGAAGTGGAGGTAGTGCCCTAGTTAGGCAGGTAGTGCCCATGCCAGGTGGGTATACAATGACACTGGAATAATAGGTGGATGTCAAGGTGTGCACTGAGCAAGTGTGACTGGTAAAGTGTGCAGGGCGCATTCATGGAGGGGCACGGTGCCTGGCACCACAGCTGGCACACAGCACTGTGCTCCTTCCTCTAGGTGTTTGTGCATCCTCTTTCTCTTCTCCTCCCTCATCTGACAAGG